>NC_080379.1:44404753-44704888 GCF_014773155.1 Arachis stenosperma
AGAGTGTTGTGCTTTAACTTGTTGTAAACACATCCTTAGGGTTCTCTCAGGTTCAGGATCAGGATCAAAGAGAGTTTCTTTATCTCTGTTTCTGCTTATAAATAAGAAAACAAGAAAGAAGAAGAGTGGGAGCTCTATGTCAAAGGATAGAAGACTTCCTGTGAGATGTGAAAAAGAAAGAAGAATGAGATGAAGAATTCGAATAAAGGGGGTAAGGGATTCGAAAATTAAGAAGTAAAAAGAGATAATAGAATTGAAATATTTTTGTTTTTATTTTATTTATTAATTGAATAGGAAATTAAAAGCCAATTAACTAAAAAGATTTGAAAATTGGAAGATGAATTTCGAAAAAGAAGAGAGAGAAAGAAACAAGAAGTTTTCGAAAATAGAAGAGAGAGGAATTAGTTAGGAAGTTTTGAAAAAGAAGAAAGAAAAAACAAGTAACTAATTAAGAAAGATTTGAAAATAAGATAAGATAAGAGATTTAAAAAAGATTTAAATTTAAAATTTTTAAATTTAAAATTGAAAAGGAGAAGTCAATAAGATAAGATAAAAATTGAAAAGATTTTATTTGATTTTGAATTTTGAAATTGACACCAGATAAGATAAAAATTTGAAAAAGATTTGATTTTTTGAAAAAGATTTGATTTTGAAATTTGAAATTTGAATTTTTTAAATTTTAAATTTTGAAATTGAGTTTTAAAAATTGAAATTGAAATAAGATATGATAGGATTTTTGAAATTTAAAGAAAGATAAAAGATAAGATAGTGATTTAAAAAAGATATGATTTTTGAAAAGATTTAAAATTAGCATAAGATAAGATAATGATTTTGAAATTAAAATTTGAAATCTTTTTTGGAATTTTCGAAAATTAAGATAAAAAGATATATTTTTTATTTTTTTGAATTAATGAAGAAAGAGAAAAACAACCAAAAGACACCAAACTTAAAATTTTTAGATCAAAAGACACAAAATTTTGAAAATTAAGAAAACAAACACCAAAAGACACCAAACTTAAAACTTTTAAGATCAAAACAAGAAAAGAAACACGAACAACTTGAATACTAAGAAGAACACTAAAGAACTTTTTGAAAATTCAAAGGAAACAAAGAACACACAAAGGACACCAAACTTAAGAATTGACACTAGACTCAAACAAAAGACACTATTTTTGAAAATTTTTTTGAAAAGAAAGCAAGAAAATTCGAAACTTTAACAAGAACAAAAACAAAAGATTCAAACAAAAGATAAAGATTAACAAAGAAAACAAAAGGTGTTGAAAATTTTTTGGAAAGAAAGCAAAAGACTCAAACAAAATAGTAAAAAGTACCTAATCTAAGCAACAAGATAATCCGGTTGTTTGTCAAATCCGAACAATCCCCGGCAATGGTGCCAAAAACTTGGTGCACAAAACTGGCTCCGCACGTTACGCACAGATAGACCGGCAAGTATACTAGATCATCCAAGTAATACCTCAGGTGAGTGAGGGTCGATCCCACGGAGATTGTTGGTTTGAGTAAGCAGTGGTTACCTTGCAAATCTTAGTTAGGCGGATAGAAATTATAGTTTGTCATGAAAAATATATAAAACAGATAAATAGAACGTTACTAGCTAGATAGATAAGAATTCAATGGTATGAGAACGGTTGAGGCTTCGGAGTTGCTTTGTCTTTTCGGATTAACTTTTCTTACTGTCTACTTCAATAACCTTCTGATTCCTCCAAAGGCAGCCGTAAGTGATCAACTCATGTCGTCTCATCAAGTTAACCTCCTCCACTGTAGCAATCCACCAAGTTGAGATGACTCATGTCGTCTCATCAAGCCACCTCTAGGTTTCTCACTGTAGCAGAAGATGAAGCTCAAAGAAATCCACTCCCCTTCACGATCCTACTCAAGGTATCACAGACAAGGCAGATCTTTCAGATCAGAAAGTGCTGTTTCTCTGACTCTAGCCTTAATGCCACAGAGACCTCACTTTCCCATGGTCAACGGGATTATATGTCACGTATCCAAAGTTGCCCAGGTACTCTATTAGAATCCGCAATGCAATCTCTAGCTTTGGTTCAACATTATCCAGGTCAGGACTCGCACGGAACCTATGTAAAACAAGAATGATTATCACGGGTCACCCTCAATTCATGAGATGAAGGACGGGAATGCATAAGAGAATAGAATTAGACATATTAAACTAGAACGGTAATATTATTAATCCATGAAACTCAACAGAGCTCCTAACTTAAACCTTAGGAGGTTAGTGACTCATACTGTACATAATAGTGTTCGAAAATAAAATTTGGGGATGAAGAATAGCAGAACCCTCAAACAAGGGTGATCTTTTCCTATATATACTAATCTAATAACTAAGGATTACAAAAATAAGATAAACTAGTCTTGTAGTGCGAAAATTCACTTATAGGTCCCACTTGGTGAGTGTTTGGACTGAGCTTGAGTGTCTCCCACGATCTAGTACCCCTTAGGGGCATTGAACGCCACCTCTGGGCTCCCTTTTGGGCGTTGGATGCCAGCTGCTCCCCTGTGGGCGCTGGACGCCAGGAATAGGGCTGGTGGCTGGCGTTAAATGCCAGTTTTGGGTCTTCATTTTCAAAGCAAATTATAAACTATTATATATTTCTGAAAAGCCCTGGATGTTATCTTTCCATATCTATTAACAGCATGACATTTGGACTTCTGTAGCTCTAGAAAAGCTCCTTCGAGTTCACGGAGGTCTAATCCTGACAGCATCTGCAGTCTTTTCTCTACTTCTGAATCAGACTTTTGCTCAAGCTCCTCAATTTCAGCCAGAAAATACCTGAAATCACTATAAATTGCACAAAATTAAAGTAGAATAAAAAAATGTGAATTTTGCACTAAAATCTATAAAAATGCAATAAAATTTAAACAAGACATAATGAAAACTATATGAAAATGATGCCAAAAAGCGTATAAAATATCCGCTCATCAGTGACCGCCTTTCGAACCTCCTCAATCCTAGTAGAAAATACAAGTAATAACAATACAGGTAAAGCATAAGTATATCATGTATATCAAAAAATTCAAGAAGCAATTAATCATGTTATTCATTAAGGCAAGCAATTCAAGTCGGCAAAGCAAGTAAACCGATAGAAGATGCACATGATGAGTGCCTGTCCTATTTGGCTGTGATATCACATTGTTGGTTCAACTGACAACCCGATACATCTCCATGGAGATGTCGCCTTTCGGTCAAGAATAAATGGGAACCCCCCGGGATATTATGTCCGGCACACGGTCCAGGATATAGTGCCTACACACTTCTTGTGAACCGAAAGGATGCGAGCGGGATACTCTGTCACAGACCTCACATCTCAACATAAGCGGGATTAACTACCATCCTTACACCGCCGCCGCGACCTCGATAAGCGGGATTAACCACCATCCTTACCAGGCGCATAGCGTCTTAATAATCTCAGTTAAAACAATATTTCACTAGTTTTTAGAAATGATTTTCAGTACTCAGTCCACTCCAAGTCCTAGACTCGTCTCAACATCATCAACCCAAAATTCACAATTTATCGTTTCGGTCGTCATTATAGGAGTCCGCCATCTCACTCTAATAATCCATCCTTAGTACTCCAGAATCCTAAGGCTCCACCATCTAAATGTATTACCTAAAATTGTCTAGTTAACCTACTTGGGGTATTCTCTATGTTCTAAAACCTAAAAACAAGGTAGGACACCCTAGATAAGCTTTACGGAAGTTCACAAGCATGTCGGCAAGATAAAACCATCAAAAACAAGGTTTTCTTAAGAAAACAGGGCAGTGGACGTACACATAGGGTTGTGCGTACGCACTCCCATAAGAGTTTCTCAAAGTGTGGGTACGCATAGAGGTATGCGTACACACAGAAGGTAAAATTTTTTTTTTGAGTGCTTGCACCAAAACGTGCGAGCGCTTCCAACAGAAGGCACTTCTCAACTTGTGCGTGCGCATGATGTTGTGCATACACACAACTTGCGAAATTTGCAAAGTGTGTGTGTGCGCATGGTGGGAGCCGGTAGTAGGTCTAGGAATTTTCCTTAAAAATAGAGTTGGCGTTGCAAGTATAGACCCGAACCCACAATCGACTCTCGACCAAAGTTTGAATTCAAAAAAATGTCACAATTCAAAACCAATTCAAAACCGGGAGTGTTTAATTCCTGGGTCGTCTCCCAAGGACGCTTGAGATCAATGAGTGTACAATTTCGGTTGTAGTGATCAAGGGGTTTTCAATAAAGAGATGAACATAAAAAGCAATAAAAGAACATGCAAAATTGTAATGACTTAACTAATGAAGAAATTAAAGAATCGACTATGCACTATAAACAAGTAAAGTATAAAAGAGATTAACGTAGATGTGTATGAAGAATTGAAAGCATAAAAAGAGGTCATGACTTGAAGTGAGCTAAGGGTCCTTTCCTTGTTGGAACCACAACTATGACAATTATAATGGATTAATCTCACTTGATCAACCCTCACATCGGAGAGTAAGTTAAATGAGCATAAGTGTTCTTAACCCACAAATCCTAAATTGCTTGCTAATTGCCTTAGCAACAAATTAGCGTTAGTGGGAACAAGAATAATTAACAATCCAAGAATTGACACTAAATGTTGGACATTCCAACTCTAGGAACCCAACTGCTCACTTTCCCTAAGTCAAGAGCTAGAAATTTAGCCTAAAACTATGGTTGACATTTTGTCAAACATTTGGAGGGCAAAAAAATTAAAAATGGAAAAAATGAGAAAAGGCTTGAAACTAAAAGCAACAAATGATACCAATCAACAAGAATAACATAAGAAAGCATGTAACAAACATCAAACATCAAATTAATCAATAAGAAATTGAAATTGCAAAAGAGAAGGAAAATTGAATTATAACTTGAATTATAAGAAAGAGTAAGAACAATGTAACTATAAAGAGTAATAACAAAGACATACTTACAATAGAAGCTAGCAAAATCCAAGATCAAAAATGGAAATGGCACTTGAATGTAAAACCCTAATATAAACCCTAATAGAGATGATGAAAAACTTAGAGAAAAACTATACTAAAACTTCCTACTACTCCTCCTAAGCTACCCTAATGATATCATATTTATGGTCTTCATTTTTCCTTCAATATAAGCTAAATGGCTTCAGAAATGGGCCTCCAATCTACTGAAATCGTGAGTCATGTGCCATTTTAATAAAGGCATGTGCGGACACCTATGCGTACGCACAGACTTGTGCGTCCGAACACTTTGCGAAAATCTCTTCCTGTGCATACTCACGAGTATCTGTGCGTCCGCACACTAGGCAATATTCTGAGGAAATGCACGACGCGCTCGAAGCAGTCCACGCGAACGCGCGGCTCTGATCTGGCGGCTGTGCGTACGCACAAAGCTCTGTGTGTACGCATACGTCTCTGTGCTCCTCTCCTTTGATTCTTCATGCTTCCCCCACTTTGCATGCTCTTCTTCCATTTTCTCCAAGCTATTCCTACCTTATATATTTGAAATCACTCACAAACAACATCAAGGCATCAAATGGAAGGCAAATGGAATAAAATAGGCTAAATTAGGCACAAAAGAGCATGTTTTCATAATCAAGCACAAATTGGGAGGAAAGTTCAAAAGCATGCTATTCAAGGTAATAAGTGCAAGTTTCTATGATGAAATTCTTTCAATTTCAACCAAAAATCATCATCAAATATGGATTCATCAATTCTCCCACACTTAATCACTAGCATGTCCTCATGCTAAACACATTCAAAGGAGATAGATGAAAGGGAAAATGACTTATTCTATACACTACTTAAATGTATGCAACTATGCTAAGGCTATTTACCAATATATACTATGATAAGAGTTGGTAGAAACAAACCATGAAATTCCAATCCATCACAAGAAAGCTTTAGGGCAAACACAAAGAGTTCATGCACGAAGATCAATATCCAAAGAATTGAATTGAAATTTTCAAAACTATCTAATCCAACAACTTGCAAGAAGATACAATATGAGACGTAAGAACATAGAATTCGAACCCCTCACCAGATGTGTGTTCACTCAATTCTCTCAGTATTTAGGGTTTAACCACTCAATTCTCCTTTTATCATGCTTTTCAAAGATTTGCAAGTCATCTAACAATCAACTAGTATTTGATGCATGAATAACAAATATCATGAGGTCTTTAGAGGGTTGTAATGGGGCTAGAGTTCAGGTAGGATGAATATGGTTAAGTGAACTTAAAGAATCAGTTCTTTGATTAGCTTGAGTGTCCACCTAATCCTATATCACCTATGTACATATAACAATACAACCTATCCGCCCATTTTTTTCTTTTTATCTCTCCTCACTCATGCATTTTCTTTTCAAAACATGACATATGCATCATTTTTTAGCTCTTTTATTTCATACTTTAGTATGCACAAGATATTTTTTTTTTGAAAATTGAACTATAGATGCACATGTCTGAATTAATGAAATGCATGAGTATTACCTAATTATCAAAAATTTTTCACAATGAGTTCATGCCTCTATCACCCATGTTTCCCAAAATTCCCCCACACTTAGAATATACACACTAATCCACCCAAGCTAATCAAAGAGTAATTCAGGAACATCAATGGTTTTTCGCTTAAGGGGAGTAATGTGCTTAACATCAGAACAAAAGGGAATTCGCAGGCTCAAAGGGGTTCACAAAGGTGAATGCAAGGGTTGGCCATATAGGTTAGTGAGTTTAACATCAAAGATGGCCTCAATCATGCTAAATGCATCCAAACACAAATACCGGACATAAAGAATTATGCAAATCAATGATCACAATCAAAAGGAAGTATAATCACACAAGAACAAACATTATGGTTAAAAAATGCAACCATCTATTAGAGCTCAAATCTCACAAGGTATGTTGTTCTAGCTTTTTTCTATGTTCTACAAACAAATTACTCCAAGAAAGTTGGCAAACACAAAATTTCCTTCAATTCAATCAATGGTACGCCCTAGAAAAGATCTCATAGAAATTCGTTAGTGTTTCACCAAACTTATTCATTCTACCATGCAACATGCAAATATTCACTACTATGATCATTGAAGAAATATTTACAAACAAGTCAAACAAGATGAAATAGAAATAAAGCTACTCAAAACGAAGAAAAATACTTAAAAGAAACATTGCAAAGTGCTTTGAAAAGAGGAATTTTACCCCCTTTGAAGTCATTGTTCCTCCCCCACACTTAGCTCGTGCACGGTCCTCCGTGTATACTTATAATCTGAGAGAATGAGAGCCTTGGAGGTCCACCTTCAGCGGGCGGTCTCAGAAATGGGTTGGTCACCTTCATCTTGCTCCTCCCCAACTAGCTTGGATAAAGCCTCAGGAGTTGGGCCGGGGTTTTTTTCTTCTAGTTTTGCCACTATCTACTCGAAACGCTTGCTCTCTAGATGCCCCATGTGGTGGAAATCGTGCAAGATGTCTTGGTACAAGGCCGAAAGAGATCCTAGAATCGGTAAAGGAGTTGATGAAGTTGGTAGACTTGATGGTGGTGTTGTGGGTGCTTTCCTCTTCGAGGGTGTTTTCTTTGTTGAATCTTCCAAATCTTCCCTCAGAATGAATTTGTTGCCTCTAGCAATCTCGAACATGATATCCGTTGGTTGCCTCTCTACCCCGCTGCTATTGCCAAGCGCATCACCGTCGATGGAAAAGGGATGTTAATTTTCTTTTTCTCAATGAGTTTCCAAATCGACTTCTGCATCAAAGATATAATGGCTATGTTCTTGCCTTCCATAATAGCCCATGGTAGAAAAGCAGTTATATATCTGACATGGGTAGCATGGGTGCTGGGAATGATGTAGTCCGCCACAATTTGATGCCATATATGAGCTTTAGCATTCAAATCGGAGTAAGCTATAGTTGCGGGAACAGATTTCCTCCCTTTTCTATACTCCCATGAAGCGCTGAGATGGCCAATATTCTTAAGAATAGGAGCCAAAGACATCCTCCTCTTAAACACATTCGTCTTGATCCTTGAATAATCATCCTTCTCGGGTGGAATGTGGGAGATTTTTAGAAGAGCTTCTAGAGCTTGGTTGTAAGTGTCTAACCTTTTTTCCCGGAGAAATACTGACTCCGCTTCCCAAGCTTGGTAGTTGGCATAAAATTCCCTTACCATGGATTCAATAACTTCAATTGGGTCCTTCTCAAGAAATTCCCAATAAAGTGAGGCAATCCATTCATGGATCACCGCCTTGTATTTGCTCGGAACCTTTAGCGTCCGCTCCCAATGGATTGTCCGTTTCTCAATTCTTTTATATTGGAAGTCGTCTCTTTGGTTAACCAAGACGGTTGGTTTTTCACTTGGGCGATCCATGAAGAATGACCGAGGTGTACTAGTTGTAGGTTGCACAACCGGTAGAGTAATCGAGGCTTTACCTTTCTTCCGCATCCTAAAAGGAAAATAAAAGATTTCAAGATCATAGGACAACAATAAATTAAGATCAATGAGGAAGCACTAATAAAGTCAAGAAAACTAAATTCTTAATTGGAAGCTTGAAAATAGTGTGATTCACAAGAAAGGCGATGTGTATATTCCAATGGTGCGCGCGGTTAGAACACACACACCAGCTGGACACAACGACAATCACACTTTTATGAAACTCTAAGTTCAAAGCTTCGCAAATAAGTGCTCAAGTTGCAAATATAATGCATGGATATGAAAGCATTCAGGCACGCACCCTTTGATTCCTTGAATTCTTCGAATGGAATGGTCATTGAAGTTGTCAGCATAAAAGTTCATTGACAAAAAGGTTGTACAAGAACAATAACCATTCACTCAAAGGAAAAATGTCAATTGTTCATCCTCAAGAAGTGGTAATCACATGTACGATGTTCTTAATTCAAAGCCAAAAGATGTTTGATCATGACACCATCAAAAGTTGAACATTTGTAAAGTGGTTACCCAATTGAAATTTCCAGATGAACAATGAAACTAAGATTCCACAAACACAATGCATTTGCAACTAAAATCACCCATTAACAAAGTACACAAGTCTTGAAAGATGTGGGTGGTCTTAAAGCATACAAGCAAGGAAATGCATCGGTAAAACAATTTGATCAACATCAAAATTCACAATTGAAGTTGCATGGTTCATACGATATGCCTAACAAAAGAAAAATTGGAAGCATATGATGGCCAAGTCATATGAATCAAACAAAACATTCATTGAGGCAATTCATCAAACATGTGGTATGCAATGTGAAAGTTCATCACAATTAAGCTCAAATTTGATCATAATCAACCCAACAATCAAGCATCAACACTTTGCAATAAGGAAGAACAAAGAAAGTAATGAATTTAATCTAAGCAACAGAAAAGAAAATAAAGCCAATTGCAAAAACTAACATAAAAAGAAAAGAAAAACAAGAACCTGATGTATAAAGGTTGAAGAGAACAAGAATTAGGGGGGAACAATGGCACTTGTTATAGCCACTGTGAGCTCACGGCGGTTGGGTCGCCGGAAAAAGCACCAGAGGAGAGAACTCACCGGTGGTGAAGAAAGAAAAAAGAAGTAAGGTAAGAGAGAGAGAGAGAGAGAGAGAGAGAGATTGCCAGCAATAGGCTGATGGTAGCAGTGTCTGGCGGCAGGGTCACCGAAGGCTGGGTAGAGAAGAGAGAAAGCAGCAATGATGAAAAGAAGAAAAGAAGAGAGCTGCCTCTCAACAGGGCAGGTTGCCCTGTTAACGCCCATAACGAGATGTGTGCGGGTACACAGAAGCCTGTGCGCACGCATAGAAAGCAACAATTAGAGGGGTGCAAACGCACACAGCATGCGATCGCTACGACCAGAGAGGATACGTTGGGGTATGCAGACGCACAGCAAGGAGCATGCGCACAGAGGTCGCAAATCAGAGGGGTGTGTGCGTACGTATAAGCTGGTACGTACGCACGGAATACAAAAGGGGAAAGGATCTGAGCGCACAGAACGTGCGGTCACTCCCACCAAAGGGGCTGAACTTAGGCATGCAAGCGCACAGAAAGGTTTTTTTTTCAAAGAGATGTTGCTTGAGGACATAATCACGTGTGCATGCGCACACAGGTCCGTGCGCACGCACAGAGGTAAAAATGGGGGAGGTTGTTCACGCACACAGGCCGTTCCCTCATTCCCACCAGGGGGGTTTCCAATTGGTGTGCGGACGCACACATCTGTGCGGCCACACAGATAACGCAAGAAGGGGAACGCGTGCATACGCACATAGCTGTGAGAACGCATAGGTAACAGAAAACAGGACAGCGCGCATGCACAGACTGTGCTGGCGCTGCAACCAGAGGGCATTTCAAAGAGTGTACGGATGCACAGGCTTGTGTGGCCGCATAGGTGGCAAAAAACGTAGTTTTGTGCGCACGCACAGCATGGTGCGCAAGCACAGATGCCCTGTTTCAAAATTTTTTTTCTTTTCAAAACCAAGGTACCTACCCTTAGCATATCAACATACCAACCGCAAATGATTCAAACAAGCACAAATTCATAATCCACAAGTAATTCAACTTATTCAACTCAAAATTATCAAACCAAACCTAAGCTAATCATCATATCACAAGAAAGTAAATAATTCAAAAAGCTATAAATAAAAGATAAAATTGGAACAATGTTACCATGGTGGATTGTCTCCCACCAAACACTTTGGTTTAGAATCTTAAGTTGGACTTGCATGGCTTCATTGGTCACTTAGAAACTTCTCCAAGGAGAAAAATCTCCAACTCCTTGGCATTCTTGGGTTGAGTGTGATAAAGTTTCACCATATGACCATTGATTTTGAACTTAACCCCATTGATAGGGTGAATCACTTCCACCACTCCATAAGGCTCGACATCTACCACTTTAAACGGACCGTCCCATCTAGATCTCAACTTTTCCGGCATCAATCGCAACCTTGAATTGTACACAAGTACTTCATCACCTATCTTGAAGCTCTTCCTCCTAATATTTTGGTCATGGAATGCCTTGGCGTTTTTCTTGTAGAACTGAGCATTCTCATATACTTCCAACCTAAGGCATTCTAATTCCTCCAATTGGAGCTTGCGTTCCATTCCCGCCCCCCTTAAGTCCAGATTACAATTCTTCACCGCCCAATAGGCTCTATGTTGGATTTCAACTGGAAGATGACAAGGCTTCCTAAAAACAATACGGAAGGGACTTATTCCGATTAGGGTCTTGTAAGTGGTCCTATAAGCCCATAATGCATCTCCCAATCTAGAACTCCAATCCTTCCTATGGGTTAACTACTTTCTCTAAAATTCTCTTGATCTCCCTGTTGGATACTTTCGCTTGCCCGTTGGTTTGGGGTGATAGGCTGTGGAAACCTTGTGGATGACCCCGTACTTTTTCATCAACGCCTCAATTTTTCTGTTGCAAAAATGGGTTCCTTGGTCTCTCACGATTTTTCGTGGTGACCCAAATCAACAAATAATGTTATTTTTCAAAAATGTAGCAATGGTATTAGCGTCATCCCAACGGGTAGAAATTTCTTCCACCCATTTAGAGACGTAATCCATGGCTAACAAAATGTATACAAACCCATTAGAATTTGAAAATGGCCCCATAAAATCTATGCCCCAAACATGAAAAATTTCACAAAAAATCATCGGTTGTTGGGGCATCTCATCCCTTTGTGAGGAATTTCCAAATTTCTGGCATTGATGACAGGATTTGTAAAATTGGTTGGCATCCTTAAATAAAGTAGCCACCAGAATTCACAGTCTAAAACCTTCCTCGCTGTTCGTTGTGGGCCGAAGTCACCCCCACTCTCAGATGAGTGGCACAATTGAAGGATAGATTGGAACTCAGATTCCAGCACACACTTTCTACTTACTTGATCCGCCCCACGCCTCCACAAATGTGGATCATCCCAAAGATAATACTTAGCATCGCTTCTCAATTTATCTTTTTCATGCTTTGAAAATTGTGGGGAAAAAATGCGAGTAACCAAGTAATTAGCTATCGGGGCAAACCAAGGGGTGCTTTGGGATATTGCTTGCAAGGTATCTAAGGGGAATGAGTCATTGATAGGAGTGGGATCCAGTGTTAAATGTTCAAGCCGACTCAAATGGTCCGCTACTAAATTTTGGGACCCACTTCTATCCTTGATCTCCAGGTCAAATTCTTGCAAAAGTAATATCCACCTAGTGAGCCTAGGCTTTGACTCCTTTTTCTTTAGCAAATATTTCAAAGCGGCATGGTCCGAATACACCACTACTTTAGAGCCTAGCAAATAAGGTCAAAATTTGTCTAGTGCAAAAACAATGGCTAAAAGCTCTTTTTCGGTGGTGGTGTAATTCGACTGAGCCGAATCTAACGTTTTTGAAGCATATGCTATAGTGTAAGGAGCGTTACCATCGTGCTGTGCTAGCACAGCACCTATGGCATGATTCGAGGCGTCGCACATGATCTCAAAAGGTTGATTCCAATTTGGGCCTCGCACAATAGGAGCTGTGGTTGGCGCTTCCTTCAACTTGTCAAAAGCCTTTTTGCAATCTTCATCAAAATGAAATTCCACATCCTTTTGAAATAGGCGAGAGAAAGGTAAGACAACTTTGCTAAAATCCTTGATGAACCGATAGTAAAAGCCTGCATGACCAAGGAAGGAACGGATCTCTCTCACTGAGGAGGGATAAGGTAAACTCGAAATGACATCGATCTTAGCTGGGTTGACGGAGATTCCGTCTTTAGATACAATATGACCCAACATTATACCTTGCTTCGCCATAAAGTGGCACTTTTCAAAATTCAATACAAGGTTAGTATTGGTACATCATTCTAGTACCCAAGCTAAGTTCCCTAAACAAGCTTCAAAGAAGCTACCATAAACACTGAAATCGTCCATGAAAACTTCCATGAAATCCTCCAAAAGATCTGAGAAAACACTTGTCATGCACCTTTGAAACATTGCAGGTGTGTTGCATAAGCCAAACGACATTCTCTTATACGCAAACGTTCCAAAGGGGCAAGTAAAAGTAGTTTTCTCCTAATCCTCAGGAGCAATGTGAATTTGGAAGTACCCTGTGTATCCATCTAAAAAACAGTAATGGAATTTACCTGCCAAGCGATCCAACATTTGGTCAATGAACGACAACGGGTAATGGTTTTTCTGCGTTGCTTGATTCAGCTGGCGGTAATCAATGCACACTCGCCAAGTATTCTGAATTCGGGTGGCCACAAGCTCTCCACTTTTCGTTTTCACCATTATGACTCCGGACTTCTTCGGCACTACTTGGACCGGACTTACCCACTCACTGTCTGAGATGGGATAAATGATGTCTGCTTCTAAGAGGTGGGTTATTTCATTCTTGACTACGTCAAAGATTGTGGGATTTAGCCGCCTTTGCGGTTGTCGGACCGGCTTAGCACCTTCCTCCAAAAAAAATCCTATGGAGGCATACTTGAGGGCTTGTTCCCACAATGTCACTTAAGCTCCATCCAATCGCCTTCTTATACTTCCGGATAACCTCAAGGAGTTGTTGCTCCTCTTGATCGGAAAGGTCGGTTGCCACTATCACCGGAAATTTATGTTCCTCATCAAGGAATGCATATTTGATATGAGGCAGTAGTGGTTTCAAATATTTCCTTGCTTCCTGGTGGGGTAACCTATCCTCTTGGTCATAGAGAATTGGTGAGGTACTTTCATCTTCTTCATCCTCAAGTTCTCCCGCTTGTGAACTTCCTTAATCATTTAGGCCTTTTTGGGGCTCATGGTGGTCACCCACCTCGAGTTCATCCTTTCTCCCACCTCCAATGAATTTTTTGCCCCCATCAATAGATTCCTCTTTCGGAAGAGTGGATTGAGAGTTTATCTCATTAAGTGGCTCGCTTCCTTTTAGAGTTGTAGCATTAATGCTAGGCTTCGGGGTTGATGGGTGATGCAAGGGCGGATCATAAAGTGTCCCGAGTTGTCGAGGAGCAAGATTGCTAGGGGTAGGGTGAAGGGGTGCTAGACGTGACAAAGCCTCGGCGAGAGTAGCCATGCAATTCTCTTGCTTTCTTTGAAATTCCCTCTGCTCTTGGATGAAGACTTGAAAGCTATGCTCCTCAAAAGGGAAGTTGATGGGAGTGGAATGGTGGTGAAAGCTAGGTTGTCCCAAATGTGGTAGAGAAAATTGGTGGTAGGAAAGGTAAAGGGGCTTGAGGGTATAATGGTTGTGCCTCATGTAGAGGGTATGGAGTGTTAACATATGGAGGGACAAAATTGTAATGATGATGTGTTCCACCGGGTGTGAGAGGTTGATAGAAATTAGGATCATAGGGTCCTTGCAAAGGTCCTTGTCGCCAAGAATTGGTTGCTTGCGACCCTTCCTTGAATTGGCCTCCCATACCTCGATGTGGACCAACGTTGGAATTTCTACCCCTATAACATGATAATAACTAGGCTCCAAGTCAAAAGGGTGATAACTCATGACGAAAAGGGAAAGATAAAACGCAACAATATTAATAAAAGTAATAGACAACTGAATATATATTCTACTTATATCTACTTACCTAGGACTAAACAAACAAGAATGTTAGTTGCTATCACGACTAATATAGAGGCGCCTCCTACTAATTAGTGCTAAATAGCAAACAAAAAAATCAAGTATTCACACTATTCACATATTTACAACAACCAAAATTATAGCACTCATTGCACTTAAAGTGATTCTCCGGCAACGGCGCCAAAAACTTGGTGGGAGCCAGTAGTGGGTCTAGGAATTTTCCTTAAAAATAGAGTTGGCGTTGCAAGTATAGACCCAAACCCATAATCAACTCTCGACCAAAGTTTGAATTCAAAAAATGTCACAATTCAAAATCAATTCAAAACCGGGAGTGTTTGATTCTCGGGTCGTCTCCCAAGGACACTTGAGATCAATGAGTGTACAATTTCGGTTGTAGTGATCAAGGGGTTTTCAATAAAGAGATGAACATAAAAAGCAATAAAAGAACATGCAAAATTGTAATGATTGAACTAATGAAGAAATTAAAGAACTGACTATGCACTAAAAACAAGTAAAGTATAAAAGAGATTAACATAGATGTGTATGAAGAATTAAAAGCATAAAAAGAGATCATGACTTGGAGTGAGTTAAGGGTCCTTTCCTTTTTAGAACCACAACTATGACAATTATAATGGATCAATCTCACTTGATCAGCACTCACATCGAAGAGTAAGTTAAATGAACATAAGTAATCTTAACCCACAAATCCTAAATTGCTTGCTAATTGCCTTAGCAACAAATAAGCATTAGTGGGAACAAGAACAATTAACAATCCAAGAATTGACACTAAATGTTGGACATTCCAACTCTAGGAACCCAATTGCTCACTTTCCCCAAGCCAAGAGCTAGAATTTAGCCGAAAACCATGGTTGACATTTTGTCAAACACTTGGTGGGCAAAAATATTAAACATGGGAAAAATGAGAAAAGGCTTGAAACTAAAAGCAACAAATGATCTCAATCAACAAGAATAACACAAGAAAGCATGTACCAAACATCAAACGTCAAATTCATCAACAAGAAATTAAAATTGCAAAAGAGAAGGAAAATTGAACTATAACTTGAATTGTAAGAGAGGGTAAGAACAATGTAACTATAAAGAGTAATAACAAAGAGATACTTACAATGGAAGCTAGGAAAATCCAAGATAAAAAATGGAAATGGCACTTGAATGTAAAACTTTAATAGAGATGATGAAAATCTTAGAGAAAAATTATACTAAAGCTTTCTACTACTACTCCTATGCTACCATAATGATATCCTATGTTATGGTCTTCATTTTGCCTTCAATATGAGCTAAATGGCTTTAGAAATGGGCCTCCAATCCAGCGAAATTGTGAGTCACGTCCCATTTTAATGAAGGCATGTGCGGACACTTGTGCGTATGCGCAGACTTGTGCGTCCGCACACTTTGCAAAAATCTCTTCCTGTGCGTACGCACAAGTATCTGTGTGTCCGCACACTAGGCGATATTCTGAAGAAAATGCGTGACGCGCTCGACGCATTCCACGTGAACGCACGGCTCTGATCTGGCGGCTGTGCGTACGCACGAAGGTCTGTGCGTACGCACACGTCTCTGTGTAATGATTGGATTTTTGACGGTTTAGAATTTCACTAATGAATTCTCGTTGTAAAGTATAGTTCCCAAACCAAACAATAATCCTTTCATGCAAAAAGTTGTTTGTCACTAGTACAAACCCCTAAAATTTATAAACCGAAGTATTGGAACCTCGGGTCGTTCTCCCTAGGACTTACAATAAAGTGTCTTGTTATTGGTTGTGAGTTATTTTGGGGTTTTTGAGATTTTATACAAGAAATATAAATGGCAAAGGAAATAAACTAACAACTAACAAAGCTCTTGGCAAGATATGAGAACTAGAAATCCTATCCTAGTTATCCTCCTCAATTGTGATGAGAATTGTTCATTGCTCCCACTTAGTTAACCTCTAACCATGGAGGAAAGTCAAGTGGATGAATCAATTTGATTCCTCAAGTCCTAATCAAATCCTAAAGGAATGACTAGCTTTAAAGGCATTCAAATCAATTAGCAATCTCTAATTATCAATCAACAAAGGAATTAGATAACTCAAGAGTCACTAATCACTCTACCAAAGCCAAGAGGAACAAAATCTATACTAAAATCCAACCAAGCATTTTTTCAAACACTTGGAAGGCACAAAAGAAAAGCATAGTAAATCAA
Organism: Arachis stenosperma; assembly: GCF_014773155.1. Lineage (NCBI taxonomy): Eukaryota > Viridiplantae > Streptophyta > Magnoliopsida > Fabales > Fabaceae > Arachis > Arachis stenosperma. The sequence goes on from NC_080379.1 coordinate 44,421,466, forward strand.
CAACAAGAATTAATTCTAATAACAATCAAATGTAAAGAATTAACAACAACAATTCAAGGAAACCACAATTATCATGAATTACCTCAAATTGCATTATTAAAAGAAAACAAAAGAACAAAAATATCTCAATTACAAAACCTAGAAACAAAATAAGAGAAATTACAACAAGAGGATAGGGATAGAAAGAAGAACCAAAGTGTCGCAATCATCAATTGAAGGTAGAAGTAGAAGGAGACTTGAATTAAACCTAGAACTATGAGATCCTAATCTAACCCTAATTCCTAATCCTAATTCTAGAGAGAAGAGAGAACTTCTCTCTCTAGAAACTAACTCTAACTACTAAACTAAGCTAAACTAAACTAATGGTAACTAGTATGGAAAGTATGTTGATTCCCCCTTCAATCCTTGGCTTAAATAGCATCAGAAATGAGTTGGATTGGACCCACAAGGCTTCTAAAATCGCTGGCCACGTGTTGCATTAAGTGGGTCATGTGCCACCATCGGCGCGTCCGCGTACCGTGTGCGTGAGCGCCCCTATGCGCGATGCAACTATGGCAAATCTTATATCGTTTCGAAGCCCCAGATGTTAGCTTTCCAACCCAACTGGAACCGCATCATTTGGACCTTTGTAGCTCAAGTTATGGTCATTTAAGTGCGAAGAGGTCGGCTTGACAGCTTTCCGGTTCTTTCATTTCTTCATGAGTTCTCCAACTTTTCATGCTTTCTTTCTTCATTCCCTTGATCCAATCTTTGCCTCCTAAACCTTAAATCACTTAACAAACATATCAAGGCATCTAATGGAATCAAGGTGAATTAAATTTATTTATTTTAAGACCTAAAAAACATGTTTTCACTCTTAAGCACAATTAAAGGAGAATATACAAAACCATGCTATTTCATTGCATAAATGTGGGTAAAAGGTTATAAAATCCCCTAAATCAAGCATAAGATAAGCCCTACAAATGAGGTTTATCACTGTGCTCCTCTCCTTTGATTCTTCATGCCTCCTCCGCTTTGCATGTTCTTCTTCCATTTTCTCCAAGCCATTCCTACCTTATACATCTGAAATCACTCACAAACAACATCAAAGCATCGAATGGAAGACAAATGGAATAAAATAGGCACAAAAGAGCATGTTTCATAATCAAGCACAAATTTGGAGGAAAGTTCAAAAGCATGCTATTCAAGGGAATAAGTGCAAGTTTCTATGATGAAATCCATTCAATTTCAACCAAAAATCATCATCAAATATGGATTCATCAGCGCACTAGAGTGTGCTAGCGCTCCCAACAGTAGGCATATCCCTATGTGTGCGTACGCACAAGGGTGTGCGTATGCATGTTTTCAAAATTTTACAGGTGTGTGCGTGCACAAGGGTGTGCGTACGCACAAGTCAAAATTTAGCCACTGTTTAGAGCATGCGTATAGCAGTGTGCGTGTGCGCACATACCAGAACTCATAATTTCTTCAACATCACAGATATCAGATTTTTTGACAACAACTTCTAACGATCATATCTTTCTCTACAAAATCTATACGTTTTAAAACTCTTTGAATTATCTTTAGTTTGATATAAAATTCATTCAATTTCAAAAACTGTAGCTCAAGATATGATCCGTGAAAGTTTATCAAAAACTGGTTTTTACCAAAAATTCACTAGGTTCCCAACTTCCAAAATTCTCAATCAAAACCAATTATCCTACAACCAAAACATTTTCAATGCATCTAATTTATTTTCAAATATCATCCAACACATTCCACAACCTATCAAATACATATTTCATCATTTTTCTCCAAAATTCCTACTCATGCACCTCTATTCCTCAAGAATTAACAACTTAATATCAATCCACCATCCTCAACATTACAAACATCATAATTCATTATCATTTCACACAATCATCATTATATAACTGGTGCACGAAATTGTGATCTTAATGGCACCAACAACTTAGTACGCACAATTGTATTCTCAACTCTTTTTCACAACTTCGCATAACTAACCAGCAAGTGCACTTGGTCGTCCAAGTAATAAACCTTACGTGAGTAAGGGTCGATCCCACAGAGATTGTCGGCTTGAAGCAAGCTATGGTCATCTTGTAAATCTCAGTCAGGCGAATTCAAATGGTTATGGAGTTTTGATAATTAAAAGATAAATAAACATAAAATAAAGGTAGAGATACTTATGTAATTCATTGGTGGGAATTTCAAATAAGCGTATGGAGATGCGTTATTCCTTCTAAATCTGTGCTTTCCTACTGCCTTCATCCAATCCTTCATACTCCTTTCTATGGCAAGCTGTATGTTTGGGTATCACCGTTGTCAATGGCTACCTCCCATCCTCTCAGTGAAAATGGTCCAGCTATGGGTTACGTAGGGCTAATCATCTGTCGGTTCTCACTTGTGTTGGAATAGGATCCATTGATCCTTTTGCGTCTGTCACTACGCCCAACAGTCATGAGTTTAAAGCTCGTCACAACCATCCCATCCCAGATCCTACTCGGAATACCACAGACAAGGTTTAGACTTTCCGGATCTCAAGAATACTGCCAATTGGTTCTAGCTTATACCACGAAGACTCTGATCTCAAGGAGTTGAAGTCTCTGTTGTCAGGAAAGGCAATCAAACGCATGGACCAGGAATCCAAGAGATATACACTCAAGCTATTACAGATAGAACGAAAGTAGTTGTCAGGCACGCGTTCATAGGTGAGAATGATGATGAGTGTCTGATAAACCCATATTTCATGGTTTATCTTGTGCTCAATTGAGTGGTTTTTATCTACTCTTTACCCACTTATTCATACTATTTGCATGTTTTACATTTTCCTTCCTAATTATGTGCTTTGATTGAAAACATGTTTCTTTGGACTTATACTTGCTAATATTAATCATCTCTTATTACCATTAGATGCCTTGATATGTGTGTTAAGTGTTTTCAGAGATTATAGGGCAGGAATGACTTAGAGGATGGAAAGGAAGCATGCAAAAGTAGAAGGAATACAATGAGTTGGAGAAACTGCTAAGCTGTCCAGCCTGACCTCTTCGCACTCAAACGGCTATAACTTTAGCTACAGAGGTCCAAATGATGCGGTTCCAGTTGCCTTGGAAAGCTAACGTCCGGGGCTTCGATTTGATATATAATTTGCCATAGCTGCCCCGACGCCAAGCAACGCGAACGCGTGAGTCACGCGGACGCGTGACCTGGCAGGAACGCAACCCGCACGGCCGCGTGAGCCATGCGGCCGCGTCACTTTTCCGTGACCTGTACGGACCAAAAAACGCTGGAAGTGATTTCTGGGCTGTTTTTAACCCAGTTTTCGGCCCAGAGAACACAGATTAGAGGCTATAAAGTGGGGGAATGCATCCATTCATGAGAGAGCTCGCATTTTTATTTTCAATGATTTAGATTTAGTTTTGAGGGAGGTTCTCTCCTCTCTCTCTTAGGATTTAGGACTTCTCTTTGTTTTTAAGAGTGACTCTCGATCCAGGTTTTATATTCCTTTGTTTTAAGATTACCTTTCACTATGTTTATTTATTCCAGCTTTGAATTGATTATTTACTTTTATGATTTAAGTTATGAATTATTCCATGTTACAGATTATTATTAATGATATTTGAAGTATTCCAGTTTATGATTGTTCCTTTTAATTATCATTGTTTCCGATTTGAAGATATTTTTATTCCAGTAATTTACTTTCTCTTTTTTGGTCTTGGTTAAGAAATCAGTAACTCAACAGTTATCAAACTCAGCATAATTGATAATCGTTATCTCGCTAATTGAACTGAACTTCGATAATCCCAACTTTTTCTTAGGAAATAAATAGGATTCGAAGGTCAACTAATTAGTCCCTTGACTTTCCTTTACTTTAAAGGTTGACTAAGTGGAAATTAGATACAACTTTCATTATTATTGAGAGAGATCACCAAGTTGGACTTCCAATTCCTCTTACCTTGCCAAAAGTTGTTTTTACAGTTATTAATTACTTTTAATCGCCATTTAAATTAATTGTCATTTAAATCACTTGCTTCTCATCTTCTAAACCCCGATTACAACCTTTATAGCCAATAATAAGAACATACCCCCTTGCAGTTCCTTGAGAAGACGACCCGAGGTTTGAATACTCGGTTAACAATTTTTAATGGGGTTTGTTACTTGTGACACCCAAATGTTTGTACGAAGGGATTTCTGTTGGTTTAGAGACTATATCTACAACGCGACTGTTTTTATGAACTTCTTTACTGGCAAAAATCTTAACGTGAAATTTTGCTTAAAAACTAATAAAAATATATTGAAAAGTAGCTAGATCCTACTAAAAACTACCTAAAAACAATGCCAAAAAGCGTATAAATTATCTGCTCATCAATAACCCAACATCATAATTCAAAATCTCATTCACCAATATCATCTCAATCATCAAAATCATCATGCATTACAATTATCAACAATCAATTTCAATCCTATCCTATGGTCTATTAGCCTAAGTGTTCAGAAATATTATATATTACATAGAGAAAATTGAAACCATACCTTAGCCGATTCTCAATATATGCTATACACCAAATTGAGTTCAAATCCAAGCTTCCAACCAAAATCAAGTCACCAACCAACTCCAACAAGCATCAACAACCAATTTTTCCAAGCTATACACATTAATTACCACAAATCAATACCTAGGGTTTCTAAATTCACAAATTCACAAAGGATAAGAGCAAGCTTACCTTATCCAACAGTTTTGGGAGCAAAACCCAATAGCAACCAAGTGTTAGAGTGTACCTAAACACCCAAAATAAAAAAAATTCACTCAAAACTCTCAAGTCTTAAATTTCGAATTTCTTAGGACAGAGAAAAGGAGAGAAAATTTCGATATCTTACCTACACAAGTTAAATAGAACTAACGGGCTCGGTAAGAGCTTTTGCATAGCCACTGACGACACATGAATCAAAGCATTGTAGCTCGAGTTATGACCACTGGAAGTTGTATGTGAATATTGTTTTCTCTCTTCCCCTTCTCCTCTCAATGCAGCTGTGTTGTGTTGTTTTGGTGGAGTGAATGAGCTGAATGCTCATTAATTAAAGAGGGGTTTTATATGTTGGGCTTGGGCTTAATTTGGGCTCGGTCCAACTCTTTAGCGTTTTTGGTCCGTTTTGCCCAATTTTGAGCCAAACTTTTAAATTAGCGGCCGATTTTTTAATTTTAATTAATTTTCTAAGTTTTTCTACTATTTTTATCATTCTTGAATAGTACTGGACAGATTTAAGCCGGTACTATCGGTTAATTTATCGGTTCACATTTTTACATAATTTTTTGTAAAAAATTATATTTTTCAACTCAAAAAAATCTATTAAATCCAAAAATTATATTTAAATTTTCTAATTAACATTCTAAATTTTCAGATTCTATTTTAGTCGATTTAATTATTTAATTAAACGATTAATTAATAGCGATTCTTATATGTATACCGTGAATGTTTTCTTTTTCATGGACTTTAAGATACAATAAAAGTTGGTTGCACTCCTTGTTGATACTTAGTAAAATTGTTTTATTATACTAACAGGGGTAAAAAAAAAAAAGTCAGCTGCTTGCTAGGAATCTGCAGACTTGTGTTTGGTTTAATTTGATAAAGAATAAGTTTAGAACTAAACTATTTTAAAAGTTTAAATTTCTTAATAGATTAGGTTCAAATTTATAAAATAGTTTACTTATTCCGTCAAGCCAGTTTAGGACGGTAAAAATATATAAATATATAATTTATCATACAAAAAATATTATATATGGTAAAAATTTGAACTTGTATTTTTTGTTTTATTTAAAGACTTTTATCCATTAGATTAATTTTTTTAATTATATATATATTTTAATATTTTTTATTTTATTTAATTATTTATTTATTTTGCTATTTCTTTATTTTTTGCCAAATCAGGTTTTACAATAGATCGTATTTAATATTGAGTAAATACTAAATAGTTTATAGCAAATCATAAGGCAAGTCCAAACCAATAAATTTTATTGTAGACCTATCCTATTAAGAGAAAATCTCCCTTCTCTTGACCTATTTCTACTCCTATATACTAATCAAATATAGCATATTCCTAAAACATATAAAAGAGGACCCTATCTATATTTTTCTAAAAAAATATATCAACAATAAGGTTAAAAAAGTGGATATGTTTGTTAAAGATTTTGTAATTTCAGGCGGTCAAATGTACAAACGTTTGCTTCTGAATATGATGCTATTTTGTTTGCGTTTTTATTTTTTACTTACAAAATTTTTTTAAAAGAATAAAATTAAAAGGGAATGCATTATTCTCTATTTTATTTTTTTCTTCACAAAGTTCGAAGACAAGAATAAAAAGCATGTCACATATCCTATTTTTGAATGACCATAAAATAATATTTCCATTTTAAAAGAGAAAAAGAAAGAAAACTTGATAACAAATCATTACTGCATAAGATTTTAGACTACTTTGTCTTGCTCCCCATCTCAAAACATTCTTTGCCTAAAGTTGTATACCATGCACACATTCTTGGGACTACCCAAATTTAGAATTGAATAATTGTACAACTTATTGATATTAGACAAATGAATCAATAAGCGTGGCTGCAAGCAGGCTCATTTGCTTGACTTTAAATATTCTATATGTTTGTGCTATATATATCACACTCTGTTGTGTTATGCTTTCTTCTTACTTAAATTCTTTTTTATTTTCCTCAATATATTTCTAAATTAAATAGGTTCTTTCTAGTCATAATAATAGTAAAGAAATATCATAAAAGGGGCTTGCATAACCATTAATTCAGAAACTAGCACAGTACGTACAAGTTAAAAGGTGATATGAACTTTCACAGTTGCATGCTATAACTTGCCATATTCTCAAGGTAAAATATTATTTGATGGAGCCTCCATGGAAAATTTCATCAATAAAATTTCACCCAATGTTTTTTAATTAATGTTCTAAAGAAATAATATTTACATGTTGCTTACATTTTAAATACCTAACTAATGGTAGAATCTTTTTCGTGGTTGTATGTATTTAGATTTTTTAGGCTTGTTTCCATCTAGATGTAGTGAATTATAATGAATGATGCTATTTTCAAGCAAGAAAACTCTCAAGCAAAATCAGTGATGTCATAGGTTTAAACCAAGGGTATTTCTCTAGTGAAATTGGTGAAGAGAAAAAAGAAAGTGCATTGCACACAAATGTGGTTTTTATTTTTTTTTTCCTTCGGTGTAAAAAGGAAAATGTGCACTCTTTATTGAAAAATGCTCTTTACCATAACATGACCTTTAAACCAACAATGAAGTTCGTTGATTTAAAAATGACCATCTGAATATTATCAATTGAGCAGTTTATAATTGCTACTATTTAATGAAACGTTATAAAAGGAAGCTAGTAATAACCAGAATAGCACACTACAAATTAACTGATAAAGAAAAATTAAATCACTTTGATGTATCGAAAAATTGAGATAGTCACACTTCAAAGCCTAATAGTCACAGTAACGAAACACCAAATTTGGCACATGTCGTTTGTAATGATCCTCTCTGAAAACTTCTCAATTTTTGATCTGAATGATGCAAACTTGATCTAATCTTCACACATCCTGAAGAGTGGTAACATTCTTAGTGCAATTTGAAATCTCCAATTTGCTAAGGCTAAGGGAAACCATTGCTTCAACAAACTAGTTGCTTCTCTAGTGTTATCATTGGATCTACAACCGTTCAGAACCTTAACGTCAATTTTGCAGCTTGTAAGGATAGGACACCCTACTACAACTTGAGAAACTGATATGTCCTTAGAAGTAAGAACTGAAAAAGAACAATGACTCAAGGTTTTGAAATTTTGCATTTGGAGACTTGAAGTTATGTCCGAAATTTCGGATCTACTATGACCAATTTTCTTAAATTGGTTAATGCTATTATATTTTTAAGATCATATTTATCTGCAGGCTTATTAGAATCGCCACATGACCTGTGTGTCAAATTTCTGCATATTCCCTATTACACTTGGTACTTGTATAATTGAATTTCTCATTTGAAGATCAGGATAGGGGTGTGCATGGTTCAGTTCTTTCATAAACTGAACTGAAATTGCACTAAACCATTTTAAATGGTTTAGAAATTGAACTAAACTATTTTGTCAAATAAGAAACTGGTTTTAAACCAATTTACAATACAATGCACCAGTTTAAACCAGTTTATAAAAATAAAACCAATTTTAATTAAACAAACCAGTTTAAATTGGTTCATAAGTTAAAACTAGTTTTAATATATAAAAAAAGTTTTTACACTCTCTCTCCCTCCCTCTCTCTCTCTCTTGCTCTCTCATCTCTCTCTCTCTCCTTCTCTCCCACTCTCTTATCTCATCCTCCTCTTTCCCTCTCTCTCTTCCTATCTCTCTCTTTCTTTCTCTCTCTCTCTCTCTCTCTCCCCCTTTCTCTCTTCGCTTCTCTCTCATCTTTCCCTATTTCTCTCTCTCTTCTCTTCCTCCTCTCTCTCTCCCCTTCTCTCTCCCCTCCTCTCTATCTCTCTCTCCATTTTCTCTCTCTCCCCTTCCCTTCTTTCTTCCCTCCCTTTTATTTCTCTCTTCCTTCTCTCTCTATCCTTCTCTCCCTCTCTCTCCTTCTCGTCATCCTCTCTCCCCCCTTCCCCCCTTTCTTTCTTTCTCTCTCTCTCTCTCTCCTTTCTCTCTATCCTTCTCTCTTTCTATTTTCCCATTTTCTCTCTCTCTCTCCTTCTCTCTCTTTTTCCTTTCTGCTTCTCTCTCTCCTTCCTTTCTCTCTCTCTCTCTATCTCTCTCTCCTTCTCCTATTCCCTTATTTCCCTCTCTCCCCCTCTTTTTTCTCTCTCTCTCACTCTCATTTCCCTCTTTCTCTCTCTCTCTCTCTCTCTTTCTCTCCCCCCCTCTCTCCCTTTTCTCTCTCTCCCCTTCCTTTCTTTATCTGCTTCCCCTTTATTTTTCTTTATCCTTCTCTTCCTCTCTCCCCATGCTCTCTATCTCTTCTTCCCATCTTCCTCTCTCTCCTTTTCTCTCCCCATGCTCTCTCTTCTCTCTCTTTCTCTCTCTTTCTCCTCTTCCTTTCTCTCTCTCCTTCCCTCTCTCATTCCTCTCTCTCTCTACTTCTCTCTATCTGTCTTTCTCTCCTTCTTTCTCCTTCTCCCTTCTCTTTCTTCCTCTCTCTCCTCATCTCTTTCTTTCTCTCTCTTTCTTTATCTCACCTCATATCTCCCCTTTCCCTCTCTCTCATCTTCTCCCAAACTCTTTGCTTCTACTCTAATCCCCTTTATTCTCAGAATCTTTGTCACATATACCACCGCCACGCTTTGTCACAAACACGATTATACTCTTCCTCCTCACTTTCCTCCTCTCCTTCTCTTTCATCTTTCTCTTTTTATCTCTCCCCTCCTCTATCCCCTCATCTCTCTTTTTTCTCTCCCTCATTTTCCTTTCTCTCGCTTTAGAGTGAAAAGAGGAAAAGAGAGAGGAGAAGAAGATAGAGGAGAAAAGAGAGAAAAATAGAAGAGATGAAGGGAGAGAAGAGAAAGAAAGAAAGGAGTAGAGATGAGAAGATAGGGGAAAAGAGAATAGGAAGAGATGAAAAGAGAGGGGAGGGGAGAGAGAAAGAACTAAAGGAGGGAAAGAGGAGAAGGAGAGAGAAAGAAAAAAGGGGGGAGAGAGGAGCGGGAGAGAGAAAGAGAGAAAAGAAAAAAATGGAGAGAGAGAGAGAGATATGGGAGAGAAAGAGAGAGGAGGGAGGGGAGAGAGAGAGAGAGGAGGGAGTGAGAGAGAGAAAGAGAGAGAGAGAGGATGGAAGGATGGGAGAGAGAGAGTTGGAGAGGGGAGAGAGAAGGGTGGAGAGAGCGGAGAGAGAGAGAGAATGAGAAAGGAGAGAGGGAAGGGGGAGAGGAGATAGAGAGAAAAAAGAGACAGAGAGAAAGAGAAGGGAGACAGAGAGAGAGAGGAGGGAAGTAAGGGAGAGAGAGAGAAGGAGATAAGAGAGAAAGAGAAAGGGGAGAGAGAATGAGATAGAGGGAAAGGAGAGAGAGAGAGAGAGAGAGAGAGAGAGAGAGAAAGAGGGGAAATGGGAGAGAAAGAGAGGGGAAACAGAGAGAGAAGGAAAGAGATGAAAAGGAGAGAGAAAAGGGGGAGAGAGAGAGAGAGACGATGGAGAGAAAGAGGGGAAGGAGAGAGAGAGAGAAGGAGGTAGACAAAGAGGAGGGGGAGAAAGAGAAAAATGAGAGAAAGAGGAGGGAGAGAAGAAAGGGAGAGAGAGAGAGAAAGAGAGAGGAGGGGGAGAAAGAGGGAAAGGAGAGAGAGATGAGGGGCAGAGAAAAAGGAAAATGAGAGAAAGAGGAGGGAGAGAAGGAGGGAGAGAGAGAGAGAGAGAGGAGGGGAGAGAAGGAGTGAGAAAGAAGGGAAAGAAAGAGATGAGGAGAGAGAGAAGGGAGAGAGGAGGGAGAGAAAGAGGAGAGAGAAGAAGAGAGAAAAGGGAGGGAGAGAGAGGAATGGAGAGAGAGAGAGAGAGAGAGAGAGAAAGAGTATGAAAAAACTAATTTTGGAGTTTGAATAAAACTAGTTTTAATTTGGTTTAAAACTAAACTGAACCATAAAAACTGGTTTTTTAATAAATTGGTTTTCATAAAAACTATGGTTTCAGTTCAGTGTTTTATTTGAAAAAAAACTGGTTTATTTAAAATAGTTTCAGTTCAGTTTCAATTCAGTTCAGTGAAACCAATTTTTTTGCACACCCCTAATCAAGGGTCTGCAAGCACCTCATGTCGCCTATTAAGTGCACCAAATAGCCTGACCTTGAATTAAGGACCCTGCATTTGTTGAGAAAGGACTTCGTTATCCCCATTCACTTAACTGCGAAGGAAAGTTCTCTTGTTTTACCTTTTCAACACACAAACACAATTTCCTTCATGACAAATTTTCGCTCTTTTCCACCTCCTGAATCATACACCTCTCTACCAACTATTTTCCTTCCTTTCTCCATTTCTATAAATCTAACTAGGAAAAAATGCAAGACCTCTTCCATAATTTTGTAGTACGTTTGGTTTCAAACCCATGTGCATATCCAATATCTATCTCTTTAGAGCAAAATCACTTAAACAAGTTACGATACAATCTTGGTAGGCATGAATGCTTGTATATAATGGGAAAACAAAAGTTCACAAGGAACTGTTGAACTCACAACAAGACAAAGAAACATCAAAGAAGAGAAGGAAACAAGATCACCCAGTTAAAATTTTAATGGTATTTTTAGGAGTAAAATAGGAAGATTTTAAATTAGATATTAAGATGGTTTGGCAACTAATATTTCTTTCTTCCCTTAACAATGTGAACATAAAGAGGAATCCACAATTCATTTATGGTATGAGTTTTATGTACTAACATTACTTAAAGGTCTAAATTAAAGGTATTTTTATTCTAGAACTACCACTTGTACCATTTTTCAATAATGATGAGAAGATTTTGAAGCTTCAAAGATAAACTCATAATTAGCAAATTAATCAAAATTGTTAACAACTGTATTGAGATTGTCACTGGTTCATTTGATTTTTGGTAACTTCGACAGGGTGTCGAATCAAGCTTGTATCGAGATCTCAGTTCAGGGAGCAGATATGATTCTTTTAAAAAAAGAGTGGGTTCGATTCAGAAATTACTTAATATTAGTGTCAAAAATAAATAGTGCAATACAATGCAGGCAACAAAGTGAAATCGAAATAAGATAAAGAAAAAAATAGAGTCAAAACTGTCAGAAATGCAAAGAAACTGAATAAAAATTGGGAATGAGTAAATTGAAATGAGAAATTTGAATAAATAAACAAAACAACAAAGCAACGAAAAAAAAGAACAAATAACTTAATCAAAACAACATAAATGAAACAAATAGAATTAAATTGAGATTAGGAGAAATTAAATTACTGAATAAAAAGAAAAGAAAATACTAAATATTGGAAAAGAAAATAATAAAATGAACAAAGAAAGACAATTGATTTTAGACACTCACTTGCACTTGTAGTCCATGATCTTCTGTTGCGTCACTGAAATTGAAAATTTTGCAGAGTTTCGTGTGACTGTGAAGTGTTTTGATTGAAGTTCTTGAATTCTTCTAAATTTCTCTTATTTATAGACCACAAGAAATGAACTGTAGAATGCCCCTCTCTCGAAACAATCTAGCTTTCCCTTTTTCTTAGGGTCTTCATGACCCACGACCTTCTCTTGACAACAAATAATCTTGACTCCCAAGTCTAACATCCCACGTTCTCTCTTACCTTCATCTCCAAGTCTCACGTTCTATATAGTACTTCTGGATAACATCATGTGTGATGATCTCATTTCGACTTTAGAAGCTATTGACTTGACTCTCCTTCCATGATAAGTTAAACCCTTGTGCTAACATTCTTATGGAACAACCCATGTGTTATGATATTTTGGCATACATAGCATCGACTCTATTATTTATATGGGTCAAACGACATCCCATTTCACTATAGTCGAGTTATTCATGATGTCGAATTTTTATACTAACAGATTGCCCCTTAAAACTTGTCTTTTCAAAAAAATGAAATGATAAGTTTTACTCGATCACATGCCTTGCACGTGCCATTTTTTAAATTTCAAAATTTAGAAAAGACAGTTATGCAAAAATAAAATGGTTCACACATTTCTCTAGAAAAACATAAGGTTTCCTATGAATTTTAATGGGCCTTTTAATTTGAAAAACCCTTCATATTTCATAAAGGTTTTATCATTCACTTCTGCTAGTTTCATCATTCTTCAACATCCTTCATTTTCTCAAAGAACTTTCTCCTTTTCTTTGAAATTTCTTTCCTTCTTTTTTATGGATTCTCAATCTGGTCTTCATTCTAGTAGCACTCCTACTGTTATTGTTGTCTCTTCTTCTTCTACTACCATTGCTGCCACCATCACCACCACTGTTCCTGTTACAACCTCAACCACCGGGACCGCCATATCGTCTTCTCTTCCTGTTTTTACTACCGTTGCTGCAGCTATCACTTTTGCGCCAAGAGAATCCTCCACTGCTCATGTCTCACACTCACAAGAAGAGGACGACGATGATGTTCAGGTTATAGCACCTTCTCTGGTGGCAATGTGTTACAGTTCTATAACAATGATAGTACTCTGCAAACTTCCAATCCTGATGTTGATACTATCGCACTCTGGAGGAGCCAAGTATTGCTTTCATTCAAGGTAAAAAAATTGTCTTATATTCATATTTGGGGCCACTTTCAACTCAAGAACAGATCGAATCTATCTCTTCTTTCTTTCCATCTCCCCTTGAACACCTTTTTTTTATCTTTTTACAAAAATATTAGGGCTATCTATTTTGTAAAAATGTCTTGTATTCCTTGGATGTCGAGACTGTCTTCGACCTACAAACCTATATAAAAGTCAGTAGGAATTATTTTTGCTCTCAAATTAGCCACTTTCAACTTGTCTTATACTGCACCTTTTTTAGGGGCTAGTTTGTATTTTTAGTGTCCAACTACTAATAACTTTTATTTTTCTTACAGATTGATGGGTCTGACGTTAATAAAAATTTCTACTTTGACTGGCATTGCTCCTAATGAGGAGGATGCATGCTGGGCTACTGAATACCCAGATGATATTTTCGACATCAATTTCGATTCGACTTCTATGTCAGGTTTTATTCAAAATAACATAGGTTTTGAGGGTGACGCTGTTATTGATAGTGAGCACATAGCTTTTTCACTCTGTGGCTAAATACCTTTATTTTTTGTCTCAAATCGATTCAGATCCTAAAAAACAATTATTTTCCACTAGCTATTATGTTCCATTGCAAAAAGTATGTCAACCTCTCTTCCTTAATTATGGGTCAATTATATGAAATACATACTTTCTCTAGTCATTAGCGAGATAATCCTTTGGTCCTCTTTGGGTTGTAAATCTATAATTGAAGGTTGTACTTGAGTCTCGATAAACAACTTCCTCTTCTGAAGTCCTAAAAGCTCAGCTTGATGGTATTCGACTTTCTTTTCTTTCTTGATCGAAACAAAAAAATGTCATCTATTGATACTTTTAGTTATTTTATTACTCTTCTTCTTGACATCAAAACTAATGATAACTCTTCTTATTACTCAAATCTCTTCACGATCAAAAAGTGCTATTGGATATCTCCATTCTTTGATTAGTCTTAAGCATGAAAACCAACACATTGTTGACGAACTGTGGTCGAAAACATTAACCCTTCAAATTCTACATGTGGGTCTTTCACACGAGTCGATAATATATTAGTCACTTATTCTCCTCAAATTCTACATGAAGTGTGGCAAGAAAAAAGCGTGGCCATAGACCTTTTTTCTTGTAGTGATAGTTCTGAAAAAGAAATTAGTCACTTATTCTCCTCAATATATGTCGAGGCAATTTGGCCTGGTACAAGCATTTCTTTCTCCCCTTTTTCTTGCCCCTAATGCACAAATGATTCATTATGATGTGTCAAGTATGGAAGAATTTGATCAGATTTTGGATCTTAATCACCAAAAGGTGACCTCTTAATACCAAAGATATGACCTCACGTTTTATTTTCTCTCGACACCTGCCTTCCACAATTTGTGGTCGAGCTATTATATTCTTACTACATCTCATCTGAGCAAGCTCTTTTTAACTCGGTTATTCTCACTTCACAGACTACTGCAGCACCGAAGAAAACTAAAGATGGCATGTCGACGAAATTATTAAGTTTGAAAAATATTATAAATATGTTTTCAACGAAGATTTAGAGGTATGGAAAAAAAAGAAGAAAACATATTTTTATAAATGTCTCGACCATTATTTTAAGGCTTTGGCTCGAGATCCTTATGCTTAAAAAAGATATTTTATGCGAAAATTTAAATTTTTTCCTTTTTCCAATGTCCCCTTTAGTCTTGTTGGTCAACTTCCTGACCCATCTAAAGAAATTTTGGAAGTGAACTACCTATTTCAAAAGAAAGATCTTCGAACCCTAGACATAAATATAATTGGTGCCGTCTATTACCAAAATTTTAGGGATAAAATTTATGGTCGAACAAAGATCGCAGGATATCCTCCAAATACCATGTTTTCTTATAAAACAATAGAGAAATAAAAATTACTAAAAAAATAAATAGAAAAATAAAAAAAATTATCGGAACATCCAAAAATTTAAGACGTTGATCTTAAGTCTTGATACCTTAATTATTAAATAAATTATTACAGACTTAACTCTTAAGTCCTTTAGTTTCTAATATCATACTCACTTATCTCGTTATTGTGATCATACTCACTTATCTCGTTATTGACAATAAACTTTTTTTCCTGCAAAACAAGGAAATGATTTATCATGATATATAGTGAAAATATAATGTCGCAGAATAAAAGAGCATCATTGCAAATTAGCTAAAATGTATCTCCAGAAAACAGAATAAATCGATCATCAAACATCACAAAATCTCAACCGTTATCTATATCTTGTCTTTATAATTTCTACATTAGCAAACTCCTCTTTTGGAACGTTATTGTTATTCCTAGTCTAAGCCTCTAATTATTTTTAAAATAGTTTTCAAAGAAGAAAAAAAAAATTAACTATCCACTATTTTCTATAAATAATTTTTTTTCTACAAAGTTAAATATCAACAATTAATATAATCCGAAGTTCCGAACACAACTTAAAAACCCGCTTTTGAAAACAAGATACAAATGACCACATCATATACATAATAATAAACCCTTGTGCATCCTTTGAATCTTGTGGAAATCAAGTAATTAATTTCGTTGTGATAACTTCACATTTTTCAAAATTTTCTTATAGAATTCTTAACTTCATCAAACAAGCATGCTTTTGCAAATCTCAATAATAAAGCATTTATTTTCTCATGACTTAGTTAAAGTGTGTTAGTTTAACTTTACATTCTTGCAATTAAGACTCAAAACTTTAAGCATTATAATACTTCAATTATTTTCGGAATTCTCCTTTTATTGATAGAAATCAAACTCAGACATTTCTGTATAATTATTTGTAAGAGAAAAGAACTAGAATAAAAAAATTAATCAATTAGAAAATATTATGGCAGAATCTTGGATAGAGATAATTCAATTAAAGGAATTGTAAATAGGAACGGATATAATCACTAAGGTTTTGTTTGATTTTGAAAACAGATAACAATAAGATGAAAAGACACTAAGAACATGATACAAAAAATAGAAACACAATATATTTTGTTTGGTGGTGAACTAAATATAATATAAAACAAATAATAAAAAATTTAATTTACCTTCATTTTTTCTTTCACATAAAATTTAGAATAAAAAAATAATTATAAAAATTAAATGATGATAATAAAAAAATAAACAAAATAAGTTGTGTCTTTATGTTTTTATATTTGAAAAGATACAATATTTATGTTTATGTCTTACTTGCTAAACAAGATTTTGTATCTATGTATCCATCCTATTCTTATAAACAAATGAAGTCTAATTTCTTACTGTTTTGTCGATTTTTAGCAAATCAAAGGTGGTTCGATTCTAATGATTTGGGAGCGAAACCTACTCCTCTTTTTGCAGGTACCAGTTTCTCTATAAGTGCATCAAAAGTCCTCGAATTAGACGAGCATTGAAATGGAAAAAAGTTCAAAAGGTGTAAAAGAAACTTTTGGAAGACAAACTGACTGAAATCGAAAGAAATTTGCAAAGCATTTAAATAAAGCAATAAAAGTGCCTTCGATGAAATCAAAGGACTTTTGATATAAAAAATAAAGGTACTGAAATGTAAATTTGACAATAAAATTTAAAGATGCTTTAAAGATAAATTGAGAAGGAAAAATAATATTTGCTGAATTTATAAATTAAAAAGATAAAGATATGGAAGGAACCTTACAGAAATCTAACTCGAACACAGACTCAGAAATTCGTTGGGATATGAGTGTGCTTGAGTGTATTTCTGAAGAAAAGTTTCCATCCTGGTTCCTTAATACTTTCTAATATTTATAGCCCTTTTTCCATAACCGACCATCAATGACATGATGCCCCATTATGTGCGAAAGTTTGGGTAACGGTTCCCGCTCTTTTGCCTAAACGTGTGATAGTTACTGAAAATCCGTTTAACTCGAAAAACCTTCGATCTTCCTCATTTGAGTAGCTATTCGATTTACCATGTCCACTGAATCCGTGCCAAACAGTTTTCCACTCGATGCCTTCACGTGCATCCCTTTTGATCTTTACTTCCAAAACTGGCATCCAACGCCAGCCTCCTATCTAGTCCAGGCGTCCAACGCCCAAAGAAGGCGACTAGTGTCCAAACACCCAAAGAGGACCCCCTAGACAGCGTTCAATGCCCTAGAGGCCTCATAGCACATGGATCTCATCAAAGCTCAGCCCAAACACTCACCAAGTGGGCCCCAGAAGTGGATTTTAGCACTAAGACTGTTTTATCCCTTTTTGATGTAATCCTTAGTCATTAGTTAGTATTTAAAGACTTTTACACCTCTCATTGAAAGGGGGACGCACACTTTTATGCCATATTTTCGTTTATCATTGTATTTTCTATTAGTATGAGTTGCTAAACCTCCTAGGTTGAGGGGAGAAGCCCTGCTGCATTTTATGGATTAATAAAAGTATTACTGTTTCTCCTCAATCTGTGTTTGATTTAATTCTAAGATGTATTTTCCTTCTTTAACATGATGAATGGGATGTCCCATGACAATCATCTTCGTTCTTCACACTGAGACCGCATGCCTGATAACCACCCGTGTTCTTCTTGGGTTCGTGTGAATACTTAAGTGGAAAGCATTGAACCGCCAGCTTGACTATACATTCTTAGACAGCTAATCCACGACTTCGTTGGAAATTTCTCGAGACACCAGTTCAGTCGAGGTGTGGGGAGATTAGGGTCTCTGTGGTAGAGGCTAGAACCAAGGCGCAGCATCCTCTTATCCGGAAGATTCAACCTTGTCTGTCATGTTTTGAGTAGGATCACCAAAGAGAATGATCTACAGGAGCTTCACCCTCAATCAGAATGGATCCGCACTAACCCTGGAGTTCAGATCTGGAGGAGTATTGGCGGCTGCTCAAACCAGCGTCAATCACATATAGCCTGCCATAGAAGAAATCATTCACAATTGAAGAAGACAGTAATACCAGAGTTAATCCAGAAGGACAAAGCATCTCCAAGCCTTAACCACCTTCTTATCATAGTTTACACTACTTCTGAGTTCTGATTATCGTTTTCTTTATTTCCTTTTATGCAATTATACATATCAACCTAGTTTAGATCTCACAAATACCAACAACTCTTCTATTCACCTGACTAAGACCTGCAAGATAACCATAGCTTGCTTCAAACCACAATCCTCGTGGGATCGACCCTGACTCGCTCAGGTATTACTTGGATGACCCTGTGTACTTGCTGGTTCAGCTGTATGAAGCGTGGGGATTTGTGCACCATTCCGCAACTGCCATTTTTATCTTTCACTTTCCTCCTTGTTCATCAATGGCTTCCTCATCTTCTCAAGCTACAGCTCAAGATAAGGGTAAGGGTCCAGCAACCCAACAACCAGCTCCTCTGTCTTTGCACATCTTGAACCAAATCAATGATGAAATCATGGAGACCCTCAACTTCAATTGACGACCCTAGAATCATTATCCCTTTCACCGTAAGTGACAAAACTCACTGTTTCATTGGTCCTATTGACAACTTAGAAAGGGCAAACAGGCGGCTTCATTTCTTCCCAAATGCCCAAGAGAAAGATTTATTGATTAGTCAATTCCTCGACATCTTTTTCTTCACCAACCTTAAAACACCATTTAGAAATAACCCTAAAGTCACCCCACGAGGAACTGATTTTATGGCTTAGCATAGACGTCTCACACCAGAGAAAAATGATGCCTGGGGTGCTCTTAGAATTCAAGATCTCCTTCGGCGTTCTCATTTTGCCCCCATCGACACATCTTTGGATGATTGGGGTTGTGACTCATTTCTGGAACAGAACCACCAACAATTTTCACCTTCCTTTTGGGATGATTGGTATGTCACTCCTTGATGTAGCTGCCATCACATGTCTTCCAATAAGCTCCCCTAAATTTACCTCTGATATGATTCCTGAGCGAGCATACAAAATAGGTTCTATGACTTCTTATAGTGAATTTATTACCCACCATATCGGTGCAGACAATGAACCTGTAACGGATGATGAACATGTGGCATTTTTATTTTATTGGCTAAACGCCATAGTCTTCTGCTCTCGAAGTTTCTAAATGCAGAAGCTTTTTTATCCCCCTGCTGCCTTTTTGCATGAGGGAAAAAACTTCAATTTGGCGAAGCTGCTTCTAGGGCACATTTTCGAAGAACTTGGCAAGTTTGTCAATTGTCTTTGAAAGAACTTTCTGATTAGCACAGGTGGTCCTCTCTGGCTTCTCTAACTCTGGTTGAATGCCATTTTTAAAAAATTCATGATAAAACTTGGAGATGGTGCATTTGACAAGCAACACATTGAGGGTTTTCGATTGGCTACTTTCAAGCCACACTTCCCAACGGCTCAATCGGATGAAGATCAATTCTGGGCTGCTTTCTCTCTTTTCCATTCCTGTAAAAACTTCAATAATGATGACCTTAATTTCACTCCCTTTTTATGTCGCAATTGTGGTCCTGCCTGGCT
Source organism: Arachis stenosperma (assembly GCF_014773155.1). Classification (NCBI taxonomy): domain Eukaryota; kingdom Viridiplantae; phylum Streptophyta; class Magnoliopsida; order Fabales; family Fabaceae; genus Arachis; species Arachis stenosperma. The sequence continues at coordinate 44,441,124 of NC_080379.1, forward strand.
TGAACGTCTCCTCTTTTCCAATAATAATCAAGAGAAAGAAATTGCCAAGAGGATTTGGGCAAACTTATTGGCTGTCCAAGTGATCCCAACAGGGATGCCACAATACAAAAAAGAGCGTTTCAAGGCCACTTTTTATGCTCCCCATTATGCAGCTAAACAAATAGATTTTTCTCAGGCTATTCCAACTCCACTCCCCAAAGACAGCAAGCCTCTTTGCCATGTCACCCTGGTTTCGAAGGAAGCACTCAACGCCTATCTCTTTTCAAACCAACAACAAAAAATAGGCTACCAACATCTTGTTTATCGACGTAGTTTGTTTATTACCAAATCTTGCTTTGATTGGTAGACTACATACTACTCTAAGTATAGTCGCACCTTTGAGGAGATTAAGAATTCTGCCACTCAAATTGCATCTGATGCTGAAGGCTCTCCAAAAAAGTCTTTAAAAAGAAAAACTAAAACCACTGCATCTTCGAGGCAACCTTTGAGAAAAAGTCAACGGACTCCCATGAGAACTTCCAGAAGGGTATATAGTTCAATTGAATTTTTCAAAATTACATTTGTTTGAACCTGTCTTGATCTCAATTCTTTTCTTAGTTACAGGTACGATCATCAAGTGAAAGCTCTTATAAAGCTAATGAACCTTCAATTCAAAATCTTCCTGCTGCCTCTCGAGACTCGGATAATGATGATGAAGCTAACCCAGCTTCTCAATTGATTCGAATAAAAAAACAACCCATTCTAGTAAACCTATTTTGTCTTTTCAAGTATATTAAATCTATTGAACTATGCCCAATAATTTTATGTGCTTATTTTAGCCTGAGACCACTGCTCAATCAACTTCTTCTTCTCTTGCCCCTGATCAATCCACACAACAAAATCAGCCAAGGCCAGAACAACAATGATCTCATTCATCAGCCCAAGCCATTGTATCTGCTGAACCCTTTCGGGTGGTTCCCTCAATTTTGACTAAAACACAAGTGGTTGATTTATCAGAGGAACAACATTCACCATCTCAAACTGCGAACATCAAACACTCTCTTTCACCAGTTCAGGTTGGGGCTTCTACTGGATCCCAAGTGGCCCCTGACTCTGACTCTCCTTCTTGAATTCCAGAATCCAATTTCAATTCACCTTCTCGAGTGCCAGAAACTATTACTCATGGATCCGATTCACCCACCCAAATTCCAGAAACTGTCTCTTCACCACAAAAATCGTTTTGTCCACCCAGGGATGCTGGACTTTCAACTCCTCATGACTTGGAACCACCTTCTAGAACTCTTGGGATGATCCCCCAACCAAATAACAATGATCTAATTGGGTTGGTTAATGTCTTGAACCAACTTGTTTAAGAAGACAAGGTGCCCATTTCATTTTAATCTCAGCCTGATGAGCACTACATATTCCTTCATGAACTTCTCCTAAAGTAGTTTTTTTATCTACTTGACTTAAGCCTATTGAAAAGCTCCCGTCGATTCCTTTCTTATACAGCTCATTAGCCATCAAGACAAAATTCATTGCTCACAATTTTGTCTTTCTATCGACTTGAGTACTAGGATTCCTCAAATACTCGGCAATGGATTTTCTCCAATCATCGTCCTCCCATTCATCCACACACAAAGCCTCTCTTTCATCCACAGGCACTAATATTTGACGGATATTTGCTAACTTTCTTAGTGTTTCTCGGCCTATTCTATATCTTGAAACTATTTAGGCCAACTCGTTAGCAATTTCATTCTGGATTCTCGGGATATGGACCAATGAAACTTTTCGAAAGGAAGTTAGCAACTCCCAAGCCGTTGCCAAATATTTTTGCAACTGCTCATTGTTGCACTTGAACTTTTTCGATAACTGTTTCAAGACCAATTGGGAATCTCCTAAGATCTAGACTTCCAAATCCCCTTTTCCAATCAAACTTTCAAGGCCTAAAATTAAAGCTTCATATTTTGCCATATTTTTTAGCAAAGATATTTTAGCTCAAACAGAAATTTTGATGGAATTCCTCTGGTGAAATAATGAGAATTCCTACCCCTGCACCATCTTTGTGCTTCGATCCATCGAAATATAACTTCCAGTAATCAACTTTAATGTCGAGAACATTTGTCCCCTGGTCATTTAGATTTTTCAAATTATCAACTAAAAAATCTGCAATGACCTGACCTTTCACAGCCTTTGCTGGAACGTATTGTATATCGAACTCTGTCAAAGCTAACATCCACTTCCCAAACAACCTCGCAACATTGGAGAACTCAACATATATTTGACAAGGTCAATTTGTGCAATACTTTTCACAGGCTTGGCCACCATATAACACTTTAATTTCATGCACGCATAGTATAAGGACAAGCACAATCTTTCTATTGGTGAATATCTTGTCTCGATATCGGTCAATACTCGACTATGGTAATAAATGGCCCGTTCATGTCCATTCTCATCATCTTGGGCTAATATACACCCAATCGTGTTTGTAGATGCAGCAATGTACATTTTCAAGGGCTCATGTGGGCGAACGTTCGCCATTATCGGAGCTTTGGACAAATAAGCCTTTATTGACTCGAAAGCTTATTGATGCTCATTTGTCCATTCAAACTATGAATCATTCCTTAGTTTTACTGAAGGTGCAAACACTCGAGTTCGGCCAGAAAGATTCGATATGAACCTTCGAAGATAGTTCACTTTCCTCAGGAACGACTGCACTTCTTTTTTCGACTTAGGAGAAGACAATGCTAAAATTGCATCAGCCTTATTCTTATCGATTGTAATTCCCTTTTTATGAACAACAAAACCTAGGAAGTTCCCTGCCGACACTCCAAAGGCGCATTTCAAAGGATTCATTTTTAATCCTTTCCTTCGCATAGTAATGAACGCCTTTCTCAAATGATCAATGTGCTGATTCACCGAATTCGACTTGACCATGACATCATCAATATATTCCTCCATAAATTTTTCAATATACTCATGGAATATGGCATTCATTCCCCGTTGGTAAGTTGCACCAGCATTTTTTAAGTCGAATGGCATAACCACCCATTCATAAGTGCCTAAAGCCCCGGGGCAACGAAAAATAGTTTTGGACACATCATCTTCTGCGATGAAGATTTGGTTATATCCTGAATAACTGTCCATAAAACTTAAAATTTCATTTCCTGCTGTAGAATCGATCAGCATGTCTACCATGGGCATAAAATATTCATCCTTCGGGGTGGTATTATTCAGATCCATAAAATCAATACATACCCTTAATTTCTCATTCTTTTACATTACAGGAACAATATTCGAAACCCATTCAACATAGCCTGCAGTTTGAATAAACTTTTCTTTAATTAACCGTTCTATTTCTTTCTTAATCTTTTGATTAATTTCTGGAGCAAAACGCCAAGGGGTTTGCTTCACAGGTCGAGCCTTCAGATTTAATGCTAATCGATGTTCTACAAGAGAACGATCAAGACCAGGCATCTCATGATAATCTCAAACAAAACAGTCTTTAAACTCATGTAAAAGATGGAACAATTTAGTTCGAAAAGGATCTGCAAGACCCTTACAAATGTAGGTAATTCAAACATCATTGGTAGATCCCAAATTAATGTCCTCTAGAGGATCTTAGGATTCAAAGCCTTTTGCATGGTCATCATCTTTTACTGAATACTTTTCAAAACCCAAAGGCTCTAAATCATAGATACAATCAAAAGAGAAATCAACAGATTCATTAGGAATAGAATGAACTTGATCCTTTGCTAGATTAACAATAGCTTCATTTTCAATACAATAAACTTCTACTATTTCATCAACAGTTTGACTGATAACATCATTCAAATTACAAAAAGAAAAAGAACTTAAACCATGACTAAATTTGATTAAAGACATCGAATCTTTCCTATGAAAAGAAGAAGAAATTACGTTCCTAAGTGATTCGACTTCATCAGGAGAATCATCTTTATTTTCTACTGAAAGAAAATTATTTATATATTTATTTAAAGTTACCAGGTAATTCGAGACATCTTGTGCATGTTCCATTGAGCAACGTCTCGAATTCCTTCTAAGACGAACAGTCCCAACCAGTTGGGGGCATAGTCAGGTACGGATGACGCAATTTCATCGTCAAATCTTCCGAAGACAAATAGTAGCCCTCACAGTTGAAAGAATTTAACACCCTGTCAACATTCAAATGCTTTAGTTTCAAACTATATACTCTAAAATTGACATGTAGCTGTTCGACATACAGACTCGAATCAGCCTTAACAATTTCAGGCTTTCCATCTTTTGTCCAAAGGAGGACACTCTGATACACAGTAGATGGTATAGCTCCAACCCCGTGAATCCAGTCCCGGCCTAATAAGGCATTATAGCTTGCTTTCGAAGGCACCACCACGAAAAAGTGTTTCGATTAGAAGATCCTACCTTCACCCCCAAGGTAACCAGACTTTTAGTAGGAGTAGAAGCACCACTAAAATCTATCACAACAATATTAGTATGAACCAAATCATCAGGATACTTACCAACCTTCATCAGTATCCTTTCCGACAAAGACTTATAGCTTCTCCGCCATCAATTAAAACTTTATTTACCTTAATCCCACTCATAGTTGTAATAATATGAAGCGAGCAGATATGTGACTTTTGTTTTTCAAAAGGCCTCAGAAAAATATCCTGGTTCATCCTCAAATCGAATGAACGAAAAAGCCTCTTCATCATCCATATTATAATCATCTTCAGGATCACCTTCATACTCACCCAAGTACTCAGTCGGGATAGTTGAAATAGTTCCAATAATCTCATCATCTCCTTCTTCAAAATACTCTTCATTTAAGTCAGCATCCTTGTCTTTGTCAACACCTGAAGTGCTAACTACTGCTTTGCCTTTATCCAACTTTGTAGGGGAAGGAATACCCTTTGGATATGTTTCACCATCGGACAGAAAGACTATTCGAGAGTGCACAGAAGGCGTTGCCCCCTTGCCTTTATTAGTTTGAGGCTTCTTTGTTTGCTGTTGATTCCTTCTTCCTCTACCCCTTGGGTATCCCCTAGCTCAGCCACGATAGTAGGGACACTGGCCTCGAGAAGGTCCTCGATGTCCCCACTGTGGGTTCTGCCTATATTGAGCATCTCAATTCTGAAATTCTTGACAATTCCAAATCCATTAAACTTCTATAGCCTGAGAATGGCTTATTGGTGCACTAGCATTTTGTTGAAGAGCCTTGGAGCTTTGTCTTTCTACTCGTCGAATTGGTTGCTTTTGACAAGCCTGCTCCTCTCTATGAGCTAGTTCTTTCTTCATTCTTTCTTTCTCAAATATCCCTGCAGCTTCAGCGTCAAACACAACATTGCATCGAGGACACAGAGATACGTCCCGATCATTATGCTTCTGCTGCATCAAGAAATCCAACAAACCAACTCCCACACGAGGGTATACAGATCGGATTTGTGATTCGAAATCACCCAAAGCCACATTGAAATCATACGACATTCCAACCATATTCACACCAAAATATGGCTTAGCAAAACTGGCTTCAGCATCAAAAGGATTAGAATCAACCTTCATTTCCTTTTTCCCATCATCAAACTTCAAACGCCCTTCCATAATGGCCTCCTGTATAAGATCCCTGAAACAAACACAGTTGTTAGTTGAATGACTAGTTGCTTAATAAAATTTTCAATAAGGTTTCCCTTTTAAATCTTTCACCGAAAGTAAAGTTCTACTTCCAGGCAAAATTAATTGTTTATCTTTAAGCAACACATCGAAAATCTGGACAGATTTCGAGATCAAAACTATATCTCTTTCCACTCTTTAGTTTTGAATCATTCGACTTCTCATTACTAGGGAGCTTTTTAAGCAAAGAACAAACATACAAAGGACCCTTCTTAAGTTTGGAAAAATCAACCTCTGCCTCTAAATCGGACTCCTCCTCCGAGGATTCCATGGCCACATAAGCAACCTTTTCATTTCGAGTAAAAGGTCTACTCTTTAGCCTCTTTTCATTCTCATATTTCTCCTTTTCCTTCCTCAAAAGTTTGATCTAACAAACCTTTTTAGCCAAATAAGCTAAGTCAGGAATATACACATTAAGCAGTTTTTGACACATATAAAATCCTAACCCCATAACTGCTATTTTGACCACTTCACTCTCAGGCAAGGACATATAACATCTACTTCTAGTATTTTTGAAACGTATCATATAATCATCGATGGTTTCACCATCTTCTCGTTTCAAAGCTACTATATCAGTAATTGCTACGTTCAATTCTCCTCAATAAAATTGGGCATGAAAAGTAGTTCCCAACTAAGCCCAAGTTGTTATCAAATTTGGTCTAAGATTCGAAAACCAAGTAAATGCATTCTTCTTTAACCAAGAAGGGAAAAACTTAATTTTCAAATTCTCATCATTATCTAGATTCCCAATCTCGACCAAATATCGAGCAACATGTTCAGTGGTCGATTCTCCAACTTTTCCCGCAAATTTTGTAATTATTTTTGGGTTTTTCACACCTCTTAGCACTTCGGCCATTTAAACAACTTGAGAAAAAGCAGATACAAAATGGGGTCAATTCATGAACCTGACATTCAAACTGACTCTATTAAGCACATCTTTCACAATTCTTGTAACTTGATAACGTTCACCACCCTAGTTAGTGCGTAATTGGGCCAGAACGTCATCTGCATTTTGACCACGGGAAATTAACTGAGGATTCTCTATATTTCTTAAAATATTGTTTTTATTTTGAAATATATTTTTGAAACCCTCATTATTCCTCCTGGCATCATGCCTTTCTCCTTCATCATAATCAACGATTCGAGCAATTCGTTCGACTTACCTTGCAAGACGGTCAAATTTTAATTCGTGATCAGCCATCATAGGATTCAAAATTATGGTCATTTGCTGGGTTAATAGGTTGACCAAATCAGGATGACTTTCTTCAACATGTTGTCAAAATGCTGCCATCAAGTTAGAGGCATTCGACGTAGAGCCCACATTATAATCACAAGAAATTTGGAATGCTACTATGGGTTTTGAGAATTATTTACTCCAGTTACACTTCCAAAACGGATGGAAGGGACAAAACTACTCATTGGTGGAGTATAACCTGGAGGAAGGCCATAAGGAGGCCAATCAGAAGTTACTGGAGGCTGTACTGGTGGTAAATTAACACGTCGACGAGTACTACGTCCATTATTTCCAGTCTGTATACTAGTAACTACTGTACTTTCACTTACAACCAAACCTTCTGAACGCGAAGTAACGTCCGAAGGTTGTACGGTTACTGGTAAGCTGTCATTGGTGGACGAACCACCATTCACATTTGACACTTCATCAGCCATGTGAATAATTCTTCCACTTCTTAATTGCATACACCGAATGACACCAAAATCATTTGACGCACTTCAGTTTAAAACTGTCCCACTGGGCGTGCCAATTTTTTTGTCAATTTTTAGCAAATCGAAGGTGGTTCAACTCTAATATTCTGGGAGCGAAACCTACTCCTCTTTTTGCAGGTACCAGTTTCTCTATAAATGCATCAAAGGTCCTCAAATTAGACGAGCATTAAAATGGGAAAAAGTTCAAAAGGTGGAAAAGAAACTTTTGGAAGACAAACTGATTGAAATCGACGGAAATTTGGAAAGCATTTAAATAAAGCAATAAAAGTGCCTTCGATGGAATCAAAGGGCTTTTGACATAAAAAATAAAGGTACTGAAATATAAATTTGACAATAAAACTTAAAGATGCTTTAAAGATAGATTGAGCAGGAAAAATAAAGTTTGCTGAATTTATAAATTAAAAAGATAAAGATATGGAAGGAACTCTACGGAAATTAAACTCGAACACAAACTCGGAAATTTGCTGAGATATGAGTGTGCTTGAGTGTATTTCTGAAGAAAAGTTTTCACCCTGGTTCCTTAATACTTTCTAATATTTATAGCCCTTTTTCCTAACCGACCATTAATGACATGACGCCCCTTTATGTGTGAAAGTTTGGGTAGCAGTTCCTGCTCTTTCACCCAAACGTGTGATAGTTACTGAAAATTCCGTTAACTTAAAAAAACCTTCGATCTTACTCATTCGAGTAGCTATTCAATTTACCATGTCCATCAAATTCATGTCAAATAGTTTTCCATTCGATGTCTTCATGTTCATCCCTTTTGATCTTTATTTCCAACACTTACTTTCTAACTACATTCGTACTTTCTCTATTTATAAAATTCTATTAACTAACTTCATCAAAAGAAAAAATTCTATTAACTAATAAAACTATTAGACTTAATTTTACTCGTTTCATTATTCATTATTTAACATAGCTTTTAGCGAAAGTCTGCCTTTGGAGCAGCATATGTTGCCATGATTTAGATAGCAAATAATACTGGAACAAAGCAAACTATATATTTAAGATCTGAATCGATGAGAACTATGCTCGAGTTCTCCAAATTCAGCCCCATGCTATTAATGATGCATAAGTTGAAATGATTATGCGCTAGTGTGTTATACGATGGGCAAAAATTTTCAAAAAGGGGTACAAACACGGCATAAAATACAAATTGTTTTAAAAAGGGATACAAATACGTCAATATATATACAAATTTTTAAAAATAAATGCTATTTCTTAACTAATAAAATATATTTTATGACAATTTATATATTTAAATAAATTGAAGCTCAAAATTACCTATTTGCAACATTTGTAAAATACTTATATCTCGACCCTAAACATAATCTATGTAAACTACTTGAGGTTTCAAAATTTAAAAAGTTTGTTAGTGTTTCACTCAATTTTTGTAATATCAATAGGTTATCGAAATTGAGCTTATATCAAAATCTCAAGTATCGAAACAGATACGACTCTTCTTAAAAAAAAGTAAACTCAATCCGAATATTATTTAATTATGGTGTCAAAGTAATTTTATATCGGAATTACTAGTAGTAGAACAATAAAAGAATAAATAATTAAATAAATAAGACAATAAAAGTGTAGAATACTGATCAAAGCAAAATAATAACAAAATTCAAAGAAAATAAACGACAATGAATCAAATAAGCAAAAGAAAACAAGTTAAAAATTGAATTCTAACACTCACATGCACTTGCACTCCATGCTCTTCCGTTGTGTCGTAAAGACAGGGAATTTATAAATTTATGCGATAATCTAGTATTCTTTGTTGAAGTCCCTAAACTCTTCTAAGTTTCTAATATTTATAGGCCATGGAGATGAACTTGCCGTAGAGCATGTTATCCACTATCTTACACTACAAGAAAAAATATTTTTAGCCATAAACTTTTAGCGGCAATAGTATTATTGTTGTAAATTCTCTTCTCAAAACCTTTTTCTAGTGGCAATTATATATTTACCATTAACTATAGATTATAATGGTCATTTCAGCTCTTGCCACTAAAAGAAAGCTAAAATTAAAAAAAATAAAATGAAAAACGCAAAATCGTCAATATCTGTGTCTCGCCACTCTTCCTCACACAAACAACTCTCTCAGTGCCTTACTCTCTGAGAAGTGATAACCACACACCAATTTTCTTCTTCTTGATCTCGTTCTCACATCTCCATCATTTCATGTTCTTCATCGCTCAAATCTCTTCCCAGTTTTCATCTCAATCTTAATCACGCTCTGAATCCTTTTCTCGGACAAGCTTGTGTTGATTTAGATTAAAATCTCAATCGCGCTCTAGTAATCAGGTATAAGTTCCTTAATTCTCTCTCAATTCTGATTCTTGTACTCCCAATTTGTGTTCTATTGCATCCTTTTTCCATATCTCTTATCAATTTTTAGTTTTATCTGTGTTAACTTTTTTCCCACATTGGATTCTACTATTCTTAGTTTTGATCCCTATCACATGCACTTAATGCAGGTTAAACTCGTCATTCAGTGATTTAGACTCAAAATTTTGAGGGTTTTCTTCGCTCAATGCATTATCGGTTTTAGATTATGGTAATTTGATTTTTTTTGGCTTTATCATTTTTCCCTTCGATTTTCTAAACTTCTTTGGCTTTATCATTTTTGGCTCAGATTATGCTGTTAATTAGTTAATGCATTCTTTTGATGTGTTAAGGATTTAGGGATTATACATTCTAATGTCTTTCATTGTTCATAGATGGATAGGGCTTTGATACTTGAGAATGCAATCGACTACTTGAGGGAGTTACTGTAGTGGATTGATGATCTTCACAATAAACTAGAGTCAACTCCACCTGGCTCTTCACCGCAATCTTCCACCACCAGCCTTCAACCATTAACACCCATGCCGCAAACGCTTCTGTGCCGGGTGAAGGAGGAACTATATCTTGGTGTCTTGCCAAGTCCCAAAAACCAACCTGCAAAGGTAAATCTTTTATCACCTCGTTGCAAGATACTATTTGAATTGTAATATAAAATTTTGCTAATGTGTGATACATATACATATGAATTGAAATATAAAATTTCTGCTAATGTGTGACATTTCAAAATTGCTGCTAATGTGTGATACATATGAATTGTAATATAAAATTTTGCATGCCTAGCTACAAAAAGTGTTTATAAATGTTGTGATGTATTTCTTAAAAGTGTTGGTGTACTATCTATGAATGCATGATTTAAAAAGTTAGTGGAATTTTATGATGCATGAATTAAATCATTATCACTCTCTAAATTACATGTGGGAGTACTAGTTGGAATATGAGAATTGTCATTAAGTGACAATGATTGTGTATGGACAGTGGCTTGATCAAAGAGCCTGAAATTATTTAAACTAATAGCATGATCATTTTGGATTGTATCATAAATGCACTGTTGTAAGTTATATTGAGTAGGCTTTGATGTTACCTCTATTGAAATTGAATTATGTTTGTATTGAAACACCAAGGCTCTGATCTAGTAATAATGAAAATAACCCTCAAAGATATTTAGATTTCATAGAAGAATCTTCACTCATATTAGAAGCTATGGAGATTTCTGGTCCAAGGTTACAACAAATTATCTTGGCTTTCCACTATATATAGATGTTTTAATGGTTAAATAAAAAACACAACATTATTATATCTGTATTTGGTGTCTAATGTCAATAACTATGAATATGATTGCTTGTAATCTTTTGTAAAAAGTTCTTTAAAAGAAAAGTAAGGAAACTCATGCATTGTAGTTGGTTCAAAAGAATTTTGAATCAATGGTGGAGAATTCTAGTTTTTTTTTTTTTGAAACAGAATTGGAGCCCAAATAAAGTTAGCATTTATGTACAGTGAGTGATACCCATTCCGTTATTTCCCTTCTTGGTTGTGAATTGGGCTATTTTACATTTTTGTCACAGTTGTGCTAGTTAGGGATCAAAACTTTTTTTGGTTTTGAATGTTGTACTAAGAGAACTTTGGTCAATTTTTCGTTCTTAAGGAAATCATAGCTATCATTGTTGTGAAGTGTATAACTAATTTGACAAGATATGTTTTCAATACAACTTCTATATCTATTCTGCAGGTTGCTTCTTTCTTGTATCACCAAGAGAGAATGAATGTTCTTATTGGACCAGATGTACATGAGATATTTGCTAGAATTCCAGGCTTTGGCTTTGTTCAGACATTTTATAATCAGGATACCAGGTATCTTAAGTTTCTATATCTATATGAATTGATTTGATTTTTTTTTCCTTCATTTGCATAAACATGTGCTTTCATTTAACGATATCTTAATATTTCAATGCCTTTGATCCAGTGATCTACATGATAAAGTAGATTTTGTAGCTTACTTGGGTGGAGATGGTGTCATACTACATGCTTCAAATCTGTTCGGAGGAGCTGTTCCTCCGACTGTGTCCTTTAACCTTGGCTCCCTTGGCTTTCTGACTTCTCATAGTGTAAGCTAACATTTTCTCACTTCATTAAAGTTCTTCCATCACTCAGTGAATGACTAGCTTATCTCTCTGTGGCAAATTGTTTCCCAATCATTTCACTTCATGTTTAAAGGGTACAAAATGTCAATTATTATAATTTATTAGAATGTTAACCTTTAACTCACAGGCTCACACTTTACTTACTGGTAGGTTTTTGAAAGCCAGGGATTTTAACATTGAGAAAACAATCCAAATGTGAGAAGAAATGCTTAATTGGCAAAAACCCCACTTGTATATCTTAATAAAGTTACCGATGGTTGTGTTGCCCGTATTGCTACCAAACTAGAATTGATGGAGCCATGTTCTAGTGTCAAAGACAGGTACATACTCATTTCCTTTTCTTTTCTTTGCTTTTTCTAATTGTCACGAGTCTCAGTTCTTAATATATGTGTGTGGCATGCAGGATTGGCTACAGTATGATTGCTGATGCAGAAGAGAAGGGGCTTATATCACCTGGAAAGGTTGGTTTACCTTAACTTTAAGAAAATTACTGCTTTTCTTTATTATTTTATTACTTTCTTTTTTCCACTGCCATCACTTTAATTCTGACGTATACACTTATCATGAGGGAACATGCTATATACGTAGGCCCAAATTCAAATACATGTTCTGTGAAAAGCTTTCATAACATAAAGATATTTGTTCAAGATTGGAAGTCATTTTAGCTTTGATTGAATGGTGTTACTCTTTATTATTTTTTGTTAAAACTAAGATGCAGAACTAGCTAGGATGTGGATTGATGGAAGATATTGTTGGTTATTTAGATGTATGATCTGATTTGTTTCTTATCTACATGTGGCTCTTCTCATATTTTTTTGGAAGAGCGTTCCGATTGAACCAACAAGTAAAAATACTGGCATCGGATTAGCTTTCATGGCCGCAGCCAAGGTTACAAGCACAAAATTACAATGCCTGCTTTGATGAGTCTCGAAAGAAGAATCACTCTGTTAGCTTTTGGGGCTAAGTTGGTTCTGACAGACCCTGCAAAGGGAATGAAAAGAGCCTTTAAGAAGGATAAAGAGATTGTGGCTAAGACTCCCAATTCCTACATGCCTAAGCAATTTGTGTATATAATGTAGATTTACTCTTAAATCCCTTTTTTTCTTTGTAGTATTTGTGTTGTTTAAATTTGTATTATGCATGATTACTTTTCAAGAGAAATTTGTGTATAAATATTTTGAATGTAATGAAATATTTTATTTTGTAGTAATTAATACTGGTATATTTATATTATGTACAATAATAATAATAATTGGTAAAAATAATTTGAAATTTTAGAAAAAGGATAGGTTGTTATTTCTAAAAGAGTGAGTATAATTAAAAAAGTTTTAAGGATTTAGCGGCAATAATAATGGCAACTAAAAATGAATAACATTACAATTTTAGAATTATTTTTAGTGGCCATATAAATTACCGGTAAAATAGGCTTTGGCGGCAATAGTAATGGCCACTAAAAGTAAATAACATTGCAATCTTAGAATTACTTTTGGTGGCCATATAAATTGCCAAAAAAATGGCCGCTAAAACTTATATACTTTTGCGGCCATTAAAAAGGTCTTTACCGGCAAATGTTGTAATTGCCACTAAAACTTTTTAGCGACAAAGCATAAGACGGCTAATACCTAATTGCCGGTAAATATATTAGCAGTTATTTTTATTGCCGCTAAAAGCAAATTAAGTAGCCGCTAAAAGTGATTATTTTTGTAGTGTTACTTCCTCCTTTTTCTCAGCCATGACATTGTCTTGACCATAAAAAATCTTGACCCCCAAGTTTTGACACCCACATCTTCCTTGGTCTTCAAGTCCCATGTCTCTCCAACTTGCTCATCGAATTCCACACTCTTGTTCTCCACTTAGTTTTGATGGTCGAGTAGCAAACCTGATGCTCAGGAAAAGACAATAACTACCTTTCAACTTCGATTCTCCTTGTACCATCTTCGTTTGATTTCAGTTTTTTCCGTCCTTGCTTCAGTAGTCGAAAGCTTTGGTAGTCGAAATGTCCTCTTTGTCGAGAGAAATCTATTTTTTTACTAACAAATTGCCCCTTTAAAATTTGTCATTTTGTTCAAAAATATAAATTTTAATATTTCTCGTGCCGGGCACGTGTAACCTTTTCAAATTCTTTAAAATTAAAAAATAGTTACGTTTCATTTAAAATAACGCTCGCTTTTCTGGGAATGCATAACGCCCTGAGTTTTAATGAGCCTTTTCTTGAATAAAATATTCCATCATTACTCCTTAAATAAAATCATCCCCAATTTTCAAAAAACTTGCTTCTTGAAAACCCTAATCCTTTTCTCTCCAAGCAACACACCATTCATAGTTTCTCAATCACTCTTTCATTCAACCTCTATGCCAACCATCATCACCACATTCTCTTCTTCGACATCCATGGCTGCAACTTCTCATTCTCGCAAAAAAGGAGATAAAGCCCTTCCTCTTCCTCTGTTAGTGGATGAAACAACGCAGTTCTACGATGAAGATGGAGCTTTGAAAGCCCCAAACCAAAATGTAGAAACCTCTAATCTCTGGTGTCGTCGGATATTTTGCCATTCTCAGTTAATGGAGTATTGTATTCCTTTTTAGGTCCTTTGGCAACCCAAGAATAAATTGATTCTATTTCTTCTTTCTTTCCATCACCGCAAGATCAACCCTTGATTTTCTACAAAAATATCAAGGCCTTATACTTTGCTGGTCGAGATTTTAGAACTGCTCCCCTTAAGGATTTGAATCCTCTTTTTTCGACTTGGATGTCTCGACTTGCACCTACATATTAGCCGATTTGAAAATCTCTAAATATTATTCATGCCCTAAAATTAGCTACTTTTGAACTTTCTTATATTGCTCCGTTATTAGGGGTTAGTTTGTACTTTTGGTGCCCTGCCACTAACAACTTTTACTTTCCTTACGAAATGATGGGTCCAACTCTTATGGACATTTTGACCCTGACTAGCTTATCCATTGATGGTGAATTCATGTTATGGTCGACTGATTACCTTGAGGATGATTTTGACATTAATTTTGACTCAAATTCTATATCAAGTTTCATCCAAAACAACATGGGTTCTAATGGAGACCCTATGTCTAACAGTGAACATGAAGCTTTCCTCTTATTTTGGCTTGATTCTTATGTTTTCTGCTCAAAATCGATCCAAATTTAGAAGAATAACTACTTGTCCCTGGCCATCATGATTCGTCACAAAAAACTCATTGACCTTTTTACCTTGATTCTGAGTCAACTTTATAAAATATTTTCCTTGATTGTTGGTGAAGTTCATCAAGGAGATCCTTCTATTAACCCTTTTGGTCCCTTTAGATTGTAAAAATTTGTGGCTTAAAGTTGTTCTTGAGCCTTGACTTAATGTTTCTAAGTCGACAATCCCCATCACTACAATCAATGGCATTCATCTTTCTCAACTTTCTTGGACGAAACCAAAAACCATGTCTCTATATGCCTTTTGATACTTTGTCAGAATTCTGTTCGACATTAATAAAGACAATAATATTTCATATTTTTCGAACCCATTTTCTTTTCAACCCAGTTCTGTTTCATGCCTTAACTCTTTCACTAGCTCTCAACCAGAAAACCAAGTAATAGTCGATGATATGTGGGTTAGGATCTTAATTCCCCAAATTTTCCATGTCGGCTTATCTTCTGAGTCGACATGAGCTCTTAAAAAAACTAGTTGTTTATTCATCTCAATATGTAGTCCGACAATTTGGCTTAGTCCAAACCTTACCTTCTCCTTTGTCTCTTCATTTTCATACATGGTGGTCAAAATACTTCTCTGCCCATTGTACATCTATTGATCAAGCCCTCTCGAATCTAGTCTTCTCTCGTACATGGATAGCGTCTAAGAAAATCAGAGGTAAGTAAAAGAAATCTTTTTCTCAAGTACTTAGCACTTTTGTAGGTATAATTTAGATACTCAACTCACCTTTATCTTTTAATTCCTTCAGCTACTCGATAGATGCCTATTATTCATGTTACTAATGGCCCACAACCAGTTGAGAAAAATTGGGATACACAAGATAGAAGTCAGAGCAGAGGACGATTGATATGAAATTTACAAACCAATTTTTGCAAAACTAATGGCAAGTGCACCAGGTCGCATCAAGTAATACTACAGTGAGTGGGTTATCGTTTCCGCGAAGATTAATAGATCAAGTAATAATAATTAATTGGCTATTCTAGTTAAATAATTCAATTTGGTATGAGAATCAATTAGAGGAAATAACATAAAACTATGTAACATGGCATTAAGTAAATGATAGTAATATAAATGACTTAAAGTAAATGACAAGAATGTAAATAGCTAAAAAGTAAATGATTGAAATTAAAAATGATAATAAAACTCATAAATGAATTAAAAACATAAGCAGTAAACAGATCTCAATTACAGAATTGAAATAAGGTAGTAAATAAAGTAGGAATCAAACAATTGAGATTTAGAGATGTTAATTCTCTGGAACCTAAGATCCCAACTCTATCTCAATCATGCAATTATTGATCTCTGGCAAATCTTAAGTGATTGAACTCCAATTTCTTAGTAATTTAACCTCTCCAAACTTAATCAATTGTCAATTTCTTGATCAATTGCTCATGAGAAGAGATTAATCCCATTTCCTGGTTTCTAAATCACACAATTCTTAGGATCTGAACTTAGTTGATCATATGTCACATATCAAATCTAAATTCAAAATCAGAAGAATTGCGAGAAAGGATCTTCAAGCTTAATTCCTATGAATCAACTTTCTAGTGGATCATGAAATTGAACCCAGATTCAAACCATCTTCAAATGAATTTGAATCATTCAAAACAAAGAACAAAAATTCTCTCTTAGAAATAATAATACATAGAATAAAGATAGAAAATCAATGAATTCATTCCATCAAAAATTAACAGAGCTCTTCCTCTCAATGAAAAAGAGTTAGTGACTCATGTCTCAGAGGAATTACAAAAAAAATTCAAATATGTAAAAGTGAAGAAAGAAAAAGTAAAAGTGTATTCTCAATTCTCTCTTCCCCTTTTTATACTTTCTTTCCAAATTGTCTTCAGATTCAAATTCCAATTCCATCAAATTCAACTTCAATTTCAAGTTGGATTCAAGTCCAATTCAACCCAATACAGCCCATGAGTGTTAGTAAGTTAATTCATCTTATAACTCCACCAAATTGGTTGATTAGTCAATACTCCAAATATTTGAAGTGATTCTGTGAAGATTCTCGAGGGACGCCAAGCCAATTGTCACTCTATTTGGCCCAAAATACTGCCTATTTTACCCTTGCCGTAGCACGCCAAAGTAGAGTCGTGGAATGCCAAGCTTTCTTTCATCATTTTGGCCCAAAATATTCTTTTCAGGTGCTAGCCATTGTACTCCAAGGATTAGCCGTGGGACGGCATACACATTTGTTACTAAATGGCCCAAAAATTCAATATGTGAAGTACCAGCCGTGGCACGTCAAGGTACAAGTGTGGGACACAAAACGGGATTCATGCATACGCATGAGGGATGCGTACACATGAGGAATGCGTACGCATGATCCTGCATATGGCACTGGTTGTGCATACGCATGAAGGATGCATACGCACAACATTGGAAACTTGCTTCAAACATGCGTACGCTTGAAGAATGCGTACGCATGACCTTCTTGATCAACCAGATTTGTGCGTACTCATGATTAACGTGTACGCATGTTTCTTCCTTGCTGCTATATTTTCATGTACGCATCATGAATGCGTACGCATGATCACTGTTGGATACCACTTCCTCCACGTTGGACAACAATGATTCTAAGCTCCAATTCCTTAAATTTGGCCCCAAAAGTGTGTCCTTCAAAGTATAGCTTTAACTTCAAATGTATTCTTGGTATGAAAGTGTGTTTTTGGCTCTTCTTTCTTTCCTTGGGTCTTATTTTGCTTGGTTTATCTTCAAAATATCCTGAAATACATTATTCAAGACATTTAACAAATTTTCTACTAATCTATGAATTAATTGCTAAAAGAAAACAAAAATTATTACTATTTAAATGAAATTCATAAAGAAAAATAACAAATGATGCAAATGCATCACAATACCAAACTTGAAATGTTGCTTGTTCTCAAGCAAAAGGATTTAGGAAAAAGAGAGATAAGACAGAATTTAATTGATTGAACAAGAATTGAGTCAATCTTTGAAGGTTTGTATTCATCCTGGTCAATGAGATTAATTAGGCATGGTGATTATGACTGAACCTTTCTGTCTGGATGAATTTTAAAACCTTGAAATTTTAAGAATGAAGAATTTCCCTAAACTCAGACTTGAATGAAACTGTGAGACTTCCTTATTGCATTTTCATGATCCTTGAACCAAGTTCTTATATTTTATTTCAGAGAGAATTTTCGATCCATTCAATTCTAGATATTTTATCTCAAAGAAACTTTTGATCATAAGATTTAAATCGGTAATCCCAAACTAGTTGGTTTAAGTTACCAGGCGATAAGGCACCCCAAAGGATCTAATCACTCAAGTCTCTTTTTGACACATCTACACCACAAGCATATAACCAGGCATTACTTCCAAATATTGGTGTCCAGAACCTCTTTGGATTTCTAAATGTTTTGTGACAAGGTGGCTTTTGATTATGGACTTTCAATCGATAATCCCAAGTTAGTTCACTCAAGTTACCAGGTAATGAAGCACCCCTTAGATTTACTTATCCAAGCCTTTTCTTGAACACAAACACCACAAACACATAACTAGATCCTTGGTCATCTATGCTCAAAACTTTGTTATTTGTCAATCCTTCTCCTTTCTTTTTTTTTCTTTGCGTGCTGTTTTTGACTTCTCTCAACTTCTGTCAAATTGAGTAAGATTTTATTAATTGACAATATTATTAGCTCACAAATATTATTATTGTCATATTTTTAGAGTTGTAGAGTTATTGGACATTATTTGCTAGTTCGGTAGCGTGCTCAGAGTTGCTTTCAGTTCTTTAGAATCAAGTTGTGAGTGGTTATTATGTCTATAATTGTTTTTAAGTATACTATCATCAATATTTAAATTGAATCATTATTTTTAGCATTTGAAAAATACTTTATTGTTGTAATTTTGGATTATTAGAATGAATATCGATTTTTGAAAAACTCATAATTTTATAAAAATACACATGAGATGATATTTATATATTTTATTAAGCATACATGTTTTCCTTATTTGAATTTGTTAAACTTAATTTAAATTTTTAGTATGCATTCTTATATATGTTCTATTTTTATGAAATTTAGTAATATGTGATTTGGTCTGAATTGGTTTGGGAGACTTGGACTAGAAAACTGTAGTTAACGATGGTTATGATGTTAATCTAGATGCATTTGGCTTAGACCTCAGCTAGTAGGGGCGTTGCTAGCCTAACGTGTAGGCCACACGTTGGATTTGTTATACCGTACGGGCATACTAGAGGAAAGGGCTACCCTTAGAGGTGGAGCCGTCCTAAGTGTGTAATATTCGATTTGATTTTACTTCTGGAATGAGAACTCCCATTTCAGTTCATCCGTTTAATTATTTATCTAATTATTTGCATATTTAATTAATATAAATTTTTATCTCCAAAAAGAAATATTATTTTTAAGGTAAAGTTTGTATCGTCTTATGTGAGTTATTGATATAATGTTTTCTCACTGAGTTACGAAACTCACTCTATTATATTCCCATATTTTTCAGATATAGGTGTTATTCCAGGTTCTATTCTATCCGCCCCTCAGTAGATCTTAATAATTTCTAGATTATGTCAATACTCCATATGTAACAGGCAGGATCTTCGTGTGGGTTATGTTATTTTGAATCTCGAACTGTTTAGATAATAATTATGACTTGGTTATGTGAAACGTATAGATTTAACTATACATTTTAGTTATCAACTTAATATATATGATGCGACTTTTGACATGTTTGGTTATGGATATGATTGGAATATGTTGTTGTTGTTGCCTTTGAAAATGAATGTTTATTAGTGATACAAAAAGATAATATTCATGTTGGTAAGGTCCTAGGAGTAGAGGAGATTCTGTCCATTTTTTTTTTTTTGAAAATTTGATCATTTGCCTTACTGAGAAACTTGTCCCTTGAGTGCCAGTCATGGTTTGGTTCGGGCCATGACAGCCAAGAAGCAAGCCATGTGTTATACGTATGGAATAGTGTGTATAACGCACCAAATGAAGCGTTCCAGCAGCAATCCCCAAGCTATGCGTTATACTTGAGGTGACCTGCGTATGAAATGGTGCGTATAACGCATGGACTTTGGACACCTCCAGGGATTGCATGAAGCCATGCGTTATACATGGGGTGCCCTGCATTATACATGCAAAGCAAACAGAGGCCAGACATTGCCAATTGAAGCCCATGCATTATACGTCTAGCAGCCTGCATATAATGCACCAAACAAAGCCCTCCAATAAGCCTTTAATTTACTCATCAAATCTTTTATTCTTCAAGCATCTAAGTGGGTAACTCAAGACTTAGTATAATCCCATAAAATCAAGCATTAATTACCAATTGCGGAGAAGATCAAGGGAGGTTATCTTGAAGGGAAAAAACTCTCTGAGAAGAATTAATGAATAAAATTTGATTTAATTTAGCTTTTTTTTTGAATTAGTTTGATTTCTAAATTAGTTTTTAGGGTTAGTATAAAAAGGGGAGGAGCTACACACGTGAGTTTCTTCTTCCAGCCATTTTTACAATTGAGAATTTTGGTTTTTCTTTGATCATGAGAAACTAATCTCCTCTGTTAACATTTGGAGCTCTATTTATTACCATGCATTAATGTTCTTACTTTTCTATTCTTGAGTTATGCATTGATATTTTCTTAAGAATTTGGTTTTTGTTCTTCATCACAAGGGTTTGAGTTTATTAAGAAATAGCTTGAAGCTGAATTGAATTCTATATGCATTTTGGAAAAGATTGTTTGATAGAATGAAGCTTGAAAACCTCTTCTCTCAATTCTAAAAGTTTTGAGCTTGGCTTGATAAGTGACATTGAATCAATTAGGTTTAAATCTTCAGAATTGTGTGGCTTACAAATCAGTTTGTGTGTTTCATCTTTTATCATAATTGATTGATTAAGGAATTGATGATTTGTTAAGTTAAGAAAAATCGAATTACCAAGGAATTGGAGTTTGGTTAATTAGGATTTGTCGTAAGATATATATTTTCATGATTAAGGTAGATAGTGAAAAGTATTTTTCTTGATGTTTTAAACACCTTCGAAATCTTAGCATTCCATTCGTACTGTTTTCTCAACATGTTATAAATTGCCTTCATTTAATCGTCTACTTTTGTTATTTGATATTTAGAAACCCTAATTTGCAATTGTCTAGTTAGAATAATCGATTAACTCTTGTGTGCTCACTACAACATTTTGGGTCTATGGCCACGGTTTTTTTTGTCACGGTAAAAAACCGTGACCATAGACCCTCTATGGTCACGGTTTTTTAGGGTGACAAAAAAAAAAGCTATGGTCACGGTTTTTTAAAAAAGGGTGGCTTAAAAGGGTCTATAGTCACGGTTTTTCAAAAAAGAGTGACCTAAAAGGGTCTATAGTCACGGTTTTGGGGGTGGCCTAAAGGGGTCTATGGTCACGGTTTTGGGAGGTGGCATAAAAGGGTCTATGGTCACGGTTTTGGGGGTGACCTAAAAGGGTCTATGGTCACGGTTTTTTACAGTGACCAAAAAGGGGCTATGGTCATGGTTTTTCAAAAAAGGGTGACCCAAAAGGGTCTATAGTCACGGTTTTGGGGGGTGACCTAATGGGGTCTATGGTAACGGTTTTGGGGGTGGCCTAAAAGGGTCTATGGTTACGGTTTTGGGGGTGGCCTAAAGGGGTCTAACTGTATTATTTTGATGTGTTCTTTACATTTTGATAAGAGACGTTATCCGATATTACATGTAATGGATAAATTACACCTTATTTTGATTAGTATTGTAATGGATATCTAGTTTTTAATGAAACTTTTATTATTTACATTTATTGAATTTCTCATTCTTAGATTTATTTTGTGATTATCATCATTTTGGGATGTGATTATGCTTTAAAAAAATTTCATAAAATAAAATAGGTTACCATAGATAAGCTATGGCCACGGTAAAAACCGTGACCATAGATAAGGCTATAGTCACGGTGAAAAACAGTGACCATAGATAAGGCTATGGTCACGGTTTTAAGGAGGGGTGACCATAGAGGCTATGGCCACGGTGAAAAACTGTGACCATAGATAGGCTATGGTCACGGTTTTAAGGAGGGTGACCATAGACGGTCGCGGTGAAAAACTGGGACCATAAATAGGGCTATGGTCACGGTTTTAAGGAGGGGTGACCATAGAGGCTATGGCCACGGTGAAAAACCGTGACCATAGATAGGCTATGGTCACGGTTTTAAGGAGGGTGACCATAAAGTCTATGGCCACGGTGAAAAACCGTGACCATAGATAGGGCTATGGTCACGGTTTTAGGTGGGGGTGACCATAGAGGCTATGGCCACGGTGAAAACCGTGACCATAGATAGGGCTATGGTCACGGTTTTAAGGAGGGGTGAAAACCGTGACCATAGATAAGGCTATGGTCACGGGTTTTTACCGTGACCATGGATTAACCTATGGTCACGGTAAAAAACGTGGCCTAAAGTGTCAGATTTTGAAAATTGAAACCGTGACCATAAAAACCGTGACCATAGATAAAAAAACCGTGACCATAGACCTATGGCCACGAGAGAATAGGCCACGGTAAAAAACCGTGACCATAGGTCCAAAACCGTGACCATAGATCTATGGTCACCCTTTTTACTAGCTATGGTCACGGTTTTTTACCGTGACCATAGCCCTTTTTTTTGTAGTGGCTCAGTCTATTAATCTTTGTGGGAATGATAACCCACTCTCGTGGTATTACTTGATACGATCCGGTGCACTTGCGGAGTTGTAGTTTTGCAAAATTCCACATTAATGAGCCAAAAACTTGATACACTTAAATGTTGGCAAGTGCACCAAATTGCTCAAAGTAATACTACAGTGAGTGGATATTGTTCCCATGAGAATTAAATGATTGAATCAAGCAACTTCTAGTTGAACATTCTAATTATTAGATCTATCAAAACTTAGCAAGAGGGTGTGAATCTTGAAATCGAATCCTGAAATAGTAAGGAACAATGAAGGAGAGTATTTGTTTATGAATGAGAGAATGCTTATGAATTTGGGAAAGTAATCAGTGAAGGAGATGTTAAAGGCTTAAAAGTAATGCTTATGTTTTCTTACTTTTACTCATGCAAAAATACTTTCACGAAAAATCATATAACCAAATTCTAATTCCTTGGCTATTTAATTTTTCTTAACTTCATTATTCATCAATCTCTTGGTCAACTAATTAAGAGGAGAGATTAAGCACAGTTTCGATTTAAAGCCGCACAACTTTCAAAATACTATTCCTAATCAAGTTGAAAATCGTGAGAGAGAGTTTCAAGCTAATTCCGATATTAAATTTCTCAAAGTAATAATAGAATCCAAGATAGAATTAGAATATTTTCCAATATTTCTAAACAATAAAGATGAAGAACGAGACTTAATCTTGAAAAAGTATTAATGCATTAATCAAAATAAAGAACATACTTACATTACTAATCCATAAAATCAAATAGAGCTCCTAACCCTTAACAAGAGAGATTTAGTTACTCATGACAATATAAAACTAATGAGGTGCTGGATGAATCCAGTTATGACTCGATGATGAGCGGATAATTTATACGCTTTTTGGCATTGTTTTTAGGTAGTTTTTAGTAAGTTCAAGCTACTTTTAGGGATGTTTTCATTAGTTTTTATGTTAAATTCACATTTCTGGACTTTACTATGAGTTTGTGTATTTTTCTGTGATTTCAGGTAAATTCTGGCTGAAATTGAGGGACTTGAGCAAAACTCTGAAAAAGGCTGACAAAAGGACTGCTGATGCTGTTGGAATCTGACCTCCCTGCACTCGAAATAGATATTCTGGAGCTACAGAACTTCAATTGGCGCTCTCTCAACGGCGTTGGAAAGTAGACATCCAGGGCTTTCCAGAAATATATAACAGTCCATACTTTATTCGGAAATTGACGACGTAACTTGGCGTTGAACGCCAAGTACATGCTGCTGTCTGGAGTTAAACGCCAGAAAAACGTCATGATCCGGAGTTGAACGCCCAAAACACGTCATAACTTGGAGTTCAACTCCAAGAGAAGCCTCAACTCGTGGATAGATCAAGGTCAGCCCAAACATACACCAAGTGGGCCCCGGAAGTGGATTTATGCATCAATTACTTACTCATGTAAACCCTAGGAGCTAATTTATTATAAATAGAACATTTAACTAATGTATTAGATATCTCTTGACCATTCGGTCTTTTGATCACTTTGGGGGCTGGCCATTCGGCCATGCCTGAACCTTTTACTTATATATTTTCAACAGTGGAGTTTCTGCACACCATAGATTAAGGGTGTGGAGCTCTGCTGTACCTCAAGTTTCAATACAATTACTATTACTTTCTATTCAATTCTCTTTTATTCTTATTCCAAGATATACGTTGCACTTAACCTTGACGAATGTGATGATCCGTGACACTCATCATCATTCTCACTTATGAACGCGCGTGATTGACAACCACTTCCGTTCTACTCTAGGCCGGGCGCATATCTCTTAGATTCTCCAACAGAATCTTCGTGGTATAAGCTAGATAGATGGCGGCATTCATGGGGATCCGGAAAGTCTAACCTTGTCTGTGGTATTCCGAGTAGGATCCTGGGAATCCGGAAAGTCTAACCTTGTCTGTGGTATTCCGAGTAGGATTCCGGTATTGAATGACTGTGACGAGCTTCAAACTCTTGAAGGCTGGGCGTTAGTGACAGACGCAAAAGAATCAATGGATTCTACTCCAACCTGATTGAGAACCGACAGATGATTAGCCGTGCTGTGACAGAGCATTTGGACCATTTTCACTGAGAGGATGGGATGTAGCTATCAACAAGGGTGATGCCTCCAGACGATTAGCCGTGCAGTGACAGCGCATAGGACCATTTTCCCGAGAGGATTAAAAGTAGCCATTGATGATGGTGATGCCCTACATACAGCTTGCCATGGAAAGGAGTGAGAAGGATTGGAAGAGCGAGTAGTGAAGTAGAGTTTCAAGAGGAGCACATCATCTCCATACGCCTATCTGAAATTCCCACTATTTATTTACATAAGTATTTCTATCCCTTTTATTTTCTTTTTATTTTTTGAAAACCAAAACTATTTAATCTGCCTAACTGAGATTTACAAGGTGACCATAGCTTGCTTCATACCAACAATCTCTGTGGGATCGACCCTTACTCGCGTAAGGTTTATTACTTGGACGACCCAGTACACTTGCTGGTTAGTTGAACGGAGTTGTGAATTCAAATAAAGCCAATTATTAAATTTCATACAAGTACAAAGAGCATGTGATCACAATTTCGTCCACCAAGTTTTTGGCGCCGTTGCCGGGGATTGTTCGAGTATGGACAACTGACGGTTCATCTTGTTGCTCAGATTAGGTAATTTACTTTTCAAAAATCTTTTTCAAAATTTTTCTTTTTATTTTTCGTTTTTCAAAACTATATTTTCGAAAAAAAATAATAAAAATACAAAAAAATCATAAAATCATAAAAACCAAAAATATTTTGTGTTTCTTGTTTAAGTCTTGAGTCAATTTTTAAGTTTGGTGTCAATTGCATGCTTTAAAAATCTTTCCTTGCATTTTTCGAAAAAATCCATGCATTCATAGTGTTCTTCATGATCTTCAAGTTGTTCTTGATAAGTCCTCTTGTTTGATCTTGATGATTTCTTGTTTTGTGTCTTATGTTGTTTTTCATATGCATTTTTTGTTTGTTAAAGTCCATGCATTAAAGATTTCTAAGTTTGGTGTCTTGCATGTTTTCTTTGCATCAGAAATTTTTCAAAATTATGTTCTTGATGTTCATCATGATCTTCAAAGTGTTCTTGGTGTTCATCTTGACATTCATAGCATTCTTGCATGCATTCATTGTTTTGATCTAAAAATTTCATGCATTGAATATTTTTGTTGTTTTTCTCTCTCATAATTAAAAATTCAAAAATAAAAAATATCTTTTCCTTATTTCCCTCCAAATTTTCGAAATTTTGGGTTGACTTGGTCAAAAATTTTTAAAAAAATTAGTTATTTCTTACAAGTCAAGTCAAAATTTCAATTTTAAAAATCTTATCTTTTTAAAATCTTTTTCAAAAATCATATCTTTTTCAATTTTTTTATTTTCGAAAATTTCAAAAAATCTTTTTCAAAAATATTTTCAAAATCTTTTTCTTATCTTTATATCATATTTTCGAAAATTCACTAATAATTAATGTGATTGGTTCAAAAATTTGAAGTTTGTTACTTTCTTGTTAAGAAAGGTTCAATCTTTAAGTTCTAGAATCTTATCTTGTAGTTTCTTGTTAGTGAAGTAAATAATTTCAAAATTTTTGAATTAAATCTTTTTATCTTTTATCTTATCTTTTCCAAAAATTTTATCTTTTTCAAAATTTGATTTCAAAATATCTTATCTAACTTATTATCTTCTTATCTTTTTCAAATTTGATTTCAAATCTTTTTCAATCAACTAACTAACTTTTTGTTTGTTTCTTATCTTTTTCAAAACCACCTAACTACTTTTCCCTCTCTAATTTTCGAAAATATCTCACCCCTTTTTCAAAAGTTCTTTTTAATTAACTAATTGTTTCATGTTTTAAATTTTAATTACATTTTATTTCTAATTTTCGAAAATTACTAACCTCTTTTTCAAAATTATTTTCGAAATTTCCCTTCTCTTTTCTTCTTCTATTTAATTATTTAATTACTAACACTTCTCTTCACCTCTCTTCATCCAAAAATCCGAATCCATCCTTCTTCATTCTTCTCCCCTTTCTTCTTCTACTAACATAAAGGAATCTCTATACTGTGACATAGAGGATTCCTCTTCTTTTCTTGTTTTCTCCTCTTTCATATGAGCAGGAACAAGGATAAAGGCACTCTTGTTGAAATTGATCCAGAATCTGAAAGGACTCTGAAGAGAAAATTAAGAGAAGCTAAATTACAACAATCCAGAAACAACCTTTCAGAAATTTTCGAACAAGAGAAGGAGATGGCAGCCGAAAATAATAACAATGCAAGGAGAATGCTTGGTGACTTCACAAAGCCAATGTCCAAATTTTATGGAAGAAGCATCTCCATTCCTGCCATTGGAGCCAATAATTTTGAGCTTAAGCCTCAACTAGTTGCTTTAATGCAACAAAACTGCAAGTTTTATGGACTTCCATCTGAAGATCTTTATCAGTTTTTAACTGAATTCTTACAGATCTGTGAGACTGTAAAGACGAATGGAGTTGATCCTGAAGTCTACAGACTCCTGCTTTTTCCTTTTGCTGTAAGAGACAGGGCTAGAATATGGTTGGATTCACAACCTAAGGATAGCCTGGACTCTTGGGATAAGCTGGTCACAGCCTTCTTGGCTAAATTCTTTCCTCCTCAAAAGCTGAGCAAGCTGAGAGTGGATGTTCAAACCTTCAAACAAAAAGATGGTGAATCCCTCTATGAAGCTTGGGAAAGATACAAGCAGCTGACCAAAAGATGTCCATCTGACATGTTTTCAGAATGGACCATATTAGATATATTCTATTATGGTCTCTCTGAATTTTCGAAAATGTCATTGGACCATTCTGCAGGTGGATCTATTCACCTAAAGAAAACGCCTGAAGAGGCTCAAGAACTCATTGACATGGTTGCAAACAACCAGTTTATGTACACTTCTGAGAGGAATCCCGTGAATAATGGGATACCTCAAAAGAAAGGAGTTCTTGAAATTGATGCTCTGAATGCCATATTGGCTCAGAACAAAGTGTTGACTCAACAGGTCAACATGATCTCTCAAAATCTGAATGGATGGCAACATGCATCCAACAGTACTAGAGAGGCAGCTTCTGAAGAAGCTTATGATCCTGAGAACCCTGCCATGGCAGAGGTTAATTACATGGGTGAACCTTATGGAAAAACCTATAACTCATCATGGAGAAATCATCCAAATTTCTCATGGAAGGATCAACAAAAACATCAACAAGGTTTTAACAATGGTGGACGCAATAGGGTGAGCAATAGCAAGCCATATCCATCATCTTCTCAGCAACAGACAGAGAATTCTAAACAAAACACTTCTAATTTAGCCAATATAGCCTCTGATCTGTCAAAGCCACTTTCAGTTTCATGAATGAAACAAGATCCTTCATTAGAAATTTGGAGGCACAAGTGGGCCAACTGAGTAAGAAAGTCATTGAAACTCCTCCCAGTATTCTCCCAAGCAATACAGAAGAGAACCCAAAAGGAGAGTGCAAGGCCATTGATATACTCAACATGGCCGAATGCACAAGGGAGGAGGAGGACGAAAATCCTAGTGAGGAAGACCTCCTGGGACGTCCCTCAAGCAAGAAGGAGTTTCCTATTAAGGATCCAAAGGAATCTGAGGCTCATATAGAGACCATAGAGATTCCATTAAATCTCCTTCTGCCATTCATGAGCTCTGAAGACTATTCTTCCTCTGAAGAGGATGAAGACGTAACTGGAGAGAAAGTTGCTCAATATTTAGGAGCTATCATGAAGCTGAATGCCAAGCTGTTTGGTAATGAGACTTGGGAAAATAAACCTCCCTTGCTCATTAGTGAACTGGATTCTTGGATTCAGAAAACTCTACCTCAAAAGAAACAAGATCCTGGCAAGTTCTTAATCCCTTGTACCATAGGCACCATGACCTTTGCAAAAGCTCTGTGTGATCTAGGGTCAGGGATAAATCTTATGCCACTCTCTATAATGGAGAAGCTGGGGATCATTGAGGTACAACCTGCCTTGTTCTCATTACAATTGGCAGACAAGTCATTAAGACAAGCTTATAGAATAGTAGAGGACGTGTTAGTAAAGGTTAAAGGCCTTTACATCCCTACTGGTTTCATAATCTTAGACACTAGGAAGGAAGAGGATGATTGCATCATCCTTGGAAGACCTTTCCCAGCCACAGCAGCAGCTGTGATAGATGTCAACAGAGGTGAATTAGTCCTTCAACTGAATGGGGACTACCTTGTGTTTAAGGCACATGGCCATCCCTCTGTGACAAAAGAGAGTAAGCATGAAGTGCTTCTCTCAGTTCAGAGTCAAGAAGAGCCCCCACAGTCAAACTCTAAGTTTGGTGTTGGGAGGCCACAACCAAACTTTAAGTTTGGTGTTAAGACCCCATATCCAAACTCTAAGTTTGGTGTTGGGACTATACAACATTGACTTGATCACCTTGTGGCTCCATGAGAGCCACTGTCAAGCTATTGACATTAAAAAAGTGCTTGTTGGGAGGCAACCCAATTTTATCTAATTTTTATTTTATTCTATTTTATTGTTATTTTATGTTTTATTAGGTACATGATCATGAGGAGTCACGAAAAAATCATAAAAATTAAAAACAGAGTCAAAAACAGCAGAAGAAAAAAATTTACACCCTGGAGGACGCACAGGCTGGCGTTCAACGCCAGTAAGATGCATCTGGCCGGCGTTCAACGCCAGAACAGAGCATCATTCTGGCGCTGAACGCCAGAAACAAGCAACATTCTGGCGCTAAACGCCAGGAATGTGCCCAGAGAAGAAAAGCTGGCGCTGAACGCCAGTAACAAGCATGAAACTGGCATTCAACACCAGAAACATGCTTTACATGGGCGTTGAACGCCCAGAACGTGCACCAATGGGCGTTTAAACGCCAGAATGGTGTGCAAAGGCATTTTACATGCCTATTTGGTGCAGGGACGGAATTCCTTGACACCTCAGGATCTGTGGACCTCACAGGATCCACCTACCTCGCCCTCTCTCTCTCCATTCATGGTTATCCCTTCTGTTTTTCATTCACCACTCACCTCTATCCACTCTTTCCCGTAAACCCCACCCACCCATATAGCCGACTACACACGTGCCTCCATCTCCTCCATATCTTCTTCTTCTTCTTCATCTCTTCTTTCTTCTCTTGCTCGAGGGCGAGCAATTTTCTAAGTTTGGTGTGGTAAAAGCATAGCTTTTTGCTTTTCCATAACCATTAATGGCACCTAAGGCCAGAGACATCCAAAAAAAAAAGGGAAGACAAAAGCTTCCACCTCTGAGTCATGGGAGATGGAAAAACTCATGTAAAGGGTTTATAGCTCAGTGGTAGAACATGTGGCTGCAAATCAAGAGATCCCTAAGATACCTCAGGGGATAAATTGTCCTCCACACAAATATTGGAAGCAACTAAGGGTAGGAACACCAAAATTACTAGGAATCATTCAACAGAAGCAAGGAAGAGACATAGAGGAGCTCAAAGAGCACCATTGGACCTTCAAGAAGGCGCCACCCTCACTCAGGTGGATTCATTCCTTGTTCTTATTTCTTTCTGATTTTCGGTTTTTAATGTTGTGTTTATCTATGTTTTGTGTCTTTACTTCATGATCATTAGTATGTAGTAACTATGCTTTAAAGCTATGAATAAATTTCATTAATCCTTCACCTCTCTTAAATGAAAAATGTTTTAATTCAAAAGAACAAGAAGTACATGAATTTCGAATTTATCCTTGAATTTAATTTAATTATATTGATGTGGTGACAATACTTTTGTTTTCTGAATGAATGCTTGAACAGTGCATATTTTTGATCTTGTTGTTTATGAATGTTAAAATTGTTGGCTCTTGAAAGAATGATGAACAAAGAGAAATGTTATTGATGATCTGAAAAATCATGAAATTGATTCTTGAAGCAAGAAAAAGCAGTGAAAAAGAAGAAGCTTGCGAAAAAAAAAAGAAAAAAGTGGCGAAAAAAATAGAAAGAAAAAGAATAAGCAAGCAGAAAAAGCCAATAGCCCTTAAAAACAAAAGGCAAGGGTAAAAAGGATCCAAGGCTTTGAGCATCAATGGATAGGAGGGCCTAAGGAAATTAAATCCAGGCCTAAGCGGCTAAATAAAGCTGTCCCTAACCATGTGCTTGTGTCATGAAGGTCCAAGTGAAAAGCTTGAGACTGAGTGGTTAAAGTCGTGATCCAAAGCAAAAAGAGTGTGCTAAAGAGCTCTGGACACCTCTAACTGGGGACTCTAGCAAAGCTGAGTCACAATCTGAAAAGGTTCACCCAGTTATGTGTCTGTGGCATTTATGTATCTGGTGGTAATACTGGAAAACAAAGTGCTTAGGGCCACGGCCAAGACTCATAAGTAGCTGTGTTCAAGAATCAACATACTTAACTAGGAGAATCAATAACACTATCCGAAATTCTAAGTTCCTAGAGAAGCCAATCATTCTAAACTTCAAAGGAAAAAATGAGATGCCAAAACTGTTCAGAGGCAAAAAGCTACAAGTCCCGCTCATCTAATTATAATTGATATTCATTGATATTCTGGAATTTATATTATATTCTCTTCTTTTTATCCTATTTGATTTTTGGTTGCTTGGGGACAAGCAACAATTTAAGTTTGGTGTTGTGATGAGCGGATAATTTATACGCTTTTTGGCATTATTTTTAGGTAGTTTTTAGTAAGTTCAAGCTACTTTTAGGGATGTTTTCATTAGTTTTTATGTTAAATTCACATTTCTGGACTTTACTATGAGTTTGTGTGTTTTTCTATGATTTCAGGTAAATTCTGGCTGAAATTGAGGGACTTGAGTAAAACTCTGAAAAAGGCTGACAAAAGGACTGCTGATGCTGTTGGAATCTGACCTCCCTGCACTCAAAATGGATTTTCTGGAGCTACAGAACTTCAATTGGCGCGCTTTTAACGGCGTTGGAAAGTAGACATCCAGGGCTTTCCAGCAATATATAACAGTCTATACTTTATTCGGAAATTGACGACGTAACTTGGCGTTGAACGCCAAGTACATGCTGCTGTCTGGAGTTAAACGCCAGAAAAACATCATGATCCGGAGTTGAACGCCCAAAACACGTCATAACTTGGAG
The DNA here is from genome assembly GCF_014773155.1 of Arachis stenosperma. Classification (NCBI taxonomy): domain Eukaryota; kingdom Viridiplantae; phylum Streptophyta; class Magnoliopsida; order Fabales; family Fabaceae; genus Arachis; species Arachis stenosperma. Next base: position 44,472,997 of record NC_080379.1, read on the forward strand.
TTCAACTCCAAGAGAAGCCTCAGCTCATGGATAGATCAAGGTCAGCCCAAACATACACCAAGTGGGCCCCGGAAGTGGATTTATGCATCAATTACTTACTCATGTAAACCCTAGGAGCTAGTTTATTATAAATAGAACATTTAACTAATGTATTAGATATCTCTTGACCATTCGGTCTTTTGATCACTTTGGGGGCTGGCCATTCGGCCATGCCTGAACCTTTTACTTATGTATTTTCAATAGTAGAGTTTCTGCACACCATAGATTAAGGGTGTGGAGCTCTGCTGTACCTCAAGTTTCAATACAATTACTATTACTTTCTATTCAATTCTCTTTTATTCTTATTCCAAGATATACGTTGCACTTAACCTTGACGAATGTGATGATCCGTGACACTCATCATCATTCTCACTTATGAACGCGCGTGATTGACAACCACTTCCGTTCTACTCTAGGCCGGGCGCATATCTCTTAGATTCTCCAACAGAATCTTCGTGGTATAAGCTAGATAGATGGCGGCATTCATGGGGATCCAGAAAGTCTAACCTTGTCTGTGGTATTCCGAGTAGGATCTTGGGAATCCGGAAAGTCTAACCTTGTCTGTGGTATTCCGATTAGGATTCCGGTATTGAATGACTGTGACGAGCTTCAAACTCCTGAAGGCTGGGCGTTAGTGACAGACGCAAAAGAATCAATGGATTCTACTCCAACCTGATTGAGAACCGACAGATGATTAGCCGTGCTGTGACAGAGCATTTAGACCATTTTCACTGACAGGATGGGATGTAGCTATCAACAAGGGTGATGCCTCCAGACGATTAGCCGTGCAGTGACAGCGCATAGGACCATTTTCCCGAGAGGATTAAAAGTAGCCATTGATGATGGTGATGCCCTACATACAGCTTGCCATGGAAAGGAGTGAGAAGGATTGGAAGAGCGAGTAATGAAGTAGAGTTTCAAGAGGAGCACAGCATCTCCATACGCCTATCTGAAATTCCCACTATTGATTTACATAAGTATTTCTATCCCTTTTATTTTCTTTTTATTATTGATTTTTGAAAAAACCAAAACTATTTAATCTGCCTAACTGAGATTTACAAGGTGACCATAGCTTGCTTCATACCAACAATCTCTGTGGGATCGACCCTTACTCGCGTAAGGTTTATTACTTGGACGACCTAGTACACTTGCTGGTTAGTTGAACGGAGTTGTGAATTCAAATAAAGCCAATTATTAAATTTCATACAAGTACAAAGAGCATGTGATCACAATTTCGTCCACCACTCGACGATCCCCTTTTGTGAACCATACGTTCACTTATTTATATCTTAACTTCTAACCTAGAATTCAAATTCAAAAGCTAAATTTAATCTTATCTTTTTAAGAATAAGATAGATAAAAACAACTGTTCAAGTGTAATCTTAAACTAAATCTTAACAACCAAATTTTATCTTTTTGGAAGAAGTTAATATTAACTAATCATTCAAATCTTGAATCTTTTGAGTTGAATTGAAGCTTTCTGGGTGAAGATTGATGCATCCGCATCTTTAGTAGTTTTTTCTCTTAATTTCAGTCCATAAGCTAATGATTCTTGTTATTTTAAGTAATCAATTTATGGTTTAGTGTATATTACTTTGAGTGTGTGAATTTCTTTTGTTATAGGAGAATTTTGAAAAAAATCAAGCGAAGACAAAAAGAAAGAAGGGCAAGCAATAACAACAAGCAAGACAAGGATGGAAGGAGCTAAACAAGAGGAGCTTCTGGACAAAGAAGAGGAGTTTGTGTACATCACAAAGAGCTCCAAGGACAACCAAGCCTACAAGTCCTTCCAGAGGCTTCTGCGCCTCATGCATGGTTTGGTGTGCCTCACGCCTCCCTCCATGCGCCTCATGTAGCCACCATCTTCATATCTAGGGACTACCCACCTTGCCTGCGCCTCACATCTACATGTTGCACTTCATACATGGTCCCATGTGCCCACGTAGCTTCACAGAGGCCTCTCATTCCTCCTCCCTTGAGCTGCGCTTCCCGTGTGGATCCATGCGCCTCACGCACCCTCATGGGCCATTCCCAAGGCTTGTGATTCCTTGCTAAATCTCCCTTAATCTCCAATCCTTTGAACATTTAAGTTGATAATTAAAGCTTGAGCGCAAGACCCATGATTTGAAGCATTGATTGAAAATTATGAAAAATGATCTAAGCTTGACTTAGGATGGAAAAATATTGAAGGAATATTAATTAGATTAGATTTGATTATGTTTTAATTTGATTTAGTCTGATTCTAAATTAATTAGATTTAGGGTTAGTATTTAAAGAATAGCAAGACACTCACGTCTCTCTTCTTCTTCTCTTCCTCTTCCAGCCATTTTCAGAATTTAGGGTTTTTGTTTATGCATTATGAGCAACTAATATCCTTTGTTAAGGTTAGGAGCTCTGTTCATCTTTTTATGGATTATTAATCTAAGTGTTTTACTTTATTTGAGGTTTATGATTTGATCTATTTCATGATTGAGTTTTCTTTCTTCATCCCTAAAGATTTAGAATTGTTGGAAAATATTCGTTCTTCATCCCTAAAGATTTAGAATTGTTGAAAAATATTCTAACTTTGTTTTGAATTCTAAATATTGTTTGGAAAAAGTATTATTGGAATTAGCTTAAAAATTCTTTCTCATAACTTTTTTATTTAACTAGGAATAGTGTTTCAAAGAGTATGTGACACTTTGTGATTTTACTTGCTCTAGTTTGAATAAGTGACATAAAATTTCAGACTAGAAAACTCTTGAAATCATTCTTTCTTGTAAGTTTCAATTGTTTGGGACTAGCTTGGATAAGTGACATACAATTCAACCTAACGACTATTCTTGAATCTTATTTGAAATTAATTAGAATTATGCTTTACCTATTTTCTTAAATAATTGACTAAGGAATTAGCAATTAATTAGGTTAAAGAGAAACTGAATTACCAAGAAATTAGAATTTAATTATTTATGATCTGTCATGATTGATCTCTGCATGCTTCAAATAAATGAACACAAGGATTATTTTCCTAAAGAGTGAATATCTCTGAAACCTTAACATTCTCACCATCATCACATTCACTGTTTGCTATTTATTGTTTTGCCTCTGTTCACATTTATTTTTCTCATTCTTCTGTTTCTTGAATTGCTTAATTAGAATAATCAATTAATTGTTGTTGCTTAGTCCGTTAATCTTCATGGGAATGATAACCCACTCACCGTGGTATTACTTGATACGATTCAGTGCACTTGTCGAGTTGTGGTTTTGGCGCTATTGCTGGGGATTAATTGAGATTGACAACTACTATATTAATTGATTCTCTAAATTAGATCTTTTATTTTTCTCTGCTACTCATTGAAAATCTCTCCACTGTGATATTGAAAATTCCACTTTTTTTCTTTCTCTTTCTCTATTTTGCATGCAGAACAAAAACAAGAAATCACTCCTCTTTTATCCTAAAATTGAAAGAACACTCCACCAATTGAGAAAGAAGTCTCGAAATTAGAAGGAGTTAGAAGAAGTTGAGGAGTTAGAAAGCATGGCAAACAACAATAATAATGCCAATGCTAGGAGGACTCTTGGAGACTTTGTTACTCCCACAAGTAATAGTTGTGGGAGTAGCATAGTGAGGCCCACTGTAGAGGCACACAACTTTAAGTTGAAGTTTTCACTCATTACCCTGGTTCAATAAAATTGCCAATTTCATGGAAGTCCTCAAGAAGATCCAAATCTGCACATATCTAGCTTCTTACAAGTATGTGACACAATCAAATCCAATGGTGTCTCTGCTGAAGCTTATCGCTTGATGTTGTTCTCATTCTTTGTAAGGGACCGACCCAAGCAGTGGCTCAAAACTCAACCAAAATAGGACATTACAACATAGGATGATTTGGTCAATAAATTCTTAACCAAGTTTTTTCACTATAAAGGTTGGCAAAGCTGAGACATGATATCCAAACTTTCACTCAGAAAGATGGAGAATCTCTCTATGAAGTTTGAGAAAGGTACAAAAAAATGTTGATAAAGTGTTCCCAAGACATGTTTGGTGATTTGGTGCAACTCTAAATCTTCTATGATAGGTTTACTCCTACTTCTAGAACTTTGTTGGATTCCTCAGCCAGAGGTTCCATGCACATGAAGACTACTAAAAAAGTCTTAGAATTGATTGAGATAGTGGCCAACAACCAGTATTTGTACTCCTCTAAAAGAGCTATAAAGAGAGGTGTGAAGGAACTTGATACTTTGAACACTATTTTGGCACAGAACAAGGTGATGTCTCAACAAATTGCCTCACTCATAAAGTATATAGGCCACATGCAAGTATCTGCAGTGAGAACACAAGTTGTTGTATGTAACTTGTGTAGAGGAGCTCACAAGGAGGAAGAGTGTGTATTGTTTTAAGAAAAACAAGCTACCAGTGAGCAACTAAATTACATGAAAAATTTTCAAAAGCCACCAACCAATGATCCCTTCTCAAAAATTTATTACCCCGGATGCAGAAACTATTCCAATTTTAGTTAGGGCAATCAAGAGTCAAAGACCTTCAATGCACCTCATCAACAACAATCCAAGCCCATGCAACCATAAATTCACCAAAGACTTTTTTTCTTTAGAAACCAAATTTTCTTCTCTGAAAACCAAATTCTCTTCCCTTGAAATTACCATTGAAAACTTATCTCAGACTAATACCACAATAGCCCAATCCACCTCTACATTCATGCAACAAACTCAAACATTCATGGATAAAACAAGAGTCAACTTCCAAAATCAAGATGCATCAATTAGAAATTTAAAAGTATAAATAGGATAAATTTCCAAGCAACTCATAAAGAGCTCACACAATACTTTTCTAAGTGATATAATTTTCAACACAAGAGAATAATGCAAGGCCATTAGCTTGAGAAATGGAAGAATAGTTAGTAAAGAAAATAAACCTCAAATCAAGGCACTAATTGAAAATGTTGAAGAAGAGAAGCAAGAAAAGGATGAAACTGTTCATGCACAAACAATTGAAGCTCCAAAGAAAAAGGAAACAGTGGCTCCTTATCAATCAAGAATTCCTTTTTCTCAAAGGATCAAGCAACAATACCTTGATGGACAATTCTCCAAATTTTTGGAGGTGTTCAAAAAGAATCACATCAACATTTCATTCATAGAAACTTTGAAACAAATGCCTCTTTATGCCGAATTCATAAAGGAGTTGCTATCCAAAAAAAGAATTTTAAATGGAGATGAAATTGTGCTAATGACCAAGGAGTGTAGTATAATTATTCAAATGAGATTGTCAAGAAAAATGCAAGATACAGGGATCTTTCAAATTTTTTCTACCATTAGAAGCATAAGTTTTGAATAAGTGACATACAATTCAACCTAAGAACTATTCTTGAATCTTATTTGAAATTGAATCAGAATTATGCTTCACCTCTTTTCATAAATAATTGACTGAGAAATTAGTGATTAATTAGGTTAAAGAGAAATTGAATTACCAATGAATTGAAATTTGATTATTTATAATTTGTTGTGATTGATCTCTGCATGCCTCAAATAAAGGAACACAAGGATTATTTTTCTAAAGAGTAAACATCTCTAAACCTTAACATTCTCACCATCATTGTCTTCACATTCACTATTTGCTATTTATTGCTTTGCCTCTATTTACGTTTATTTTTCTCATTCTTCTATTTTTTAAATTATCTAATTAGAATGATCAATTAATCATTGTTGCTAGTCTGTTAATCTTCGTGGGAATGATAACCCACTGGTGCACGAAATTGCAATCACACTTTTGCAATCCCGCACAACTAACCAGCAAGTGCACTGGGTCGTCCAAGTAATACCTTACGTGAGTAAGGGTCGATCCCACGGAGATTGTCGGTATGAAGCAAGCTATGGTTATCTTGTAACTCTTAGTCAGGATATCAATAATTATCAGGGTTGATTGTGAAAAGCAAAAGAACATGAAATAAGTACTTGTTTTGCAGTAATGGGGAACAGGTTGAGGTTTTGGAGATGCTCTGTCTTCTGAACCTCTGCTTTCCTACTGTCTTCTTCTTCAAACACGCAAGACTCCTTCCATGGCAAGCTGTATGTAGGGTTTCACCATTGTCAATGGCTACCTCCCATCCTCTCAGTGAAAATGTTCAACGCGCTCTGTCACAGCACGGCTAATCATCTGTCGGTTCTCAATCGGGTTGGAGTAGAATCCAGTGATTCTTTTGCGTCTGTCACTAACGCCCAGCCCTCAGGAGTTTGAAGCTCGTCACAGTCATTCAATCCTTGAATCCTACTCAGAATACCACAGACAAGGTTTAGACCTTCCAGATTCTCTTGAATGCCGCCATCAATTCTAGCTTATACCACGAAGATTCCGATTAAAGAATCCAAGAGATATCTACTCAATCTAAGGTAGAACGGAGGTGGTTGTCAGGCACACGTTCATAGTTGAGAATGATGATGAGTGTCACGGATCATCACATTCATCAGGTTTAAGAACAAGTGATATCTTAGAATGGAAGCAAGCATGATTGAATGAAAAACAGTAGTAATTGCATTAATCCATCAAGACACAACAGAGCTCCTCACCCCCAACCATGGGGTTTAGAGACTCATGCTGTAGAAGATACAATGAGAAACGTGTAAAGTGTTATGAGTTGTAGATACAATGTCAAAAGATCCTATTAATAGTGAACTAGTAACCTAGGGTTTACAGAAATGAGTAAATGACAGAAAAATCCACTTCCGGGCCCACTTGGTGTGTGCTTGGGCTGAGCATTGAAGCATTTTCGTGTAGAGACTCTTCTTGGAGTTAAACGCCAGCTTTTGTGCCAGTTTGGGCGTTTAACTCCAATTTTTATGCCAGTTCCAGCGTTAAACGCTGGGAACTCTGAAGCTGATTTGCAACGCCGGTTTGGGCCATCAAATCTCGGGCAAAGTATGGACTATTATACATTGCTGGAAAGCCCAGGATGTCTACTTTCCAACGCCATTTAGAGCGCGCCAATTGGGCTTTTGTAGCTCCAGAAAATCCACTTTGAGTGCAGGGAGGTCAGAATCCAACAGCATCTGCAGTCCTTTTCAGCCTCTGAATCAGATTTTTGCTCAGGACCCTCAATTTCAGCCAGAAAATACCTGAAATCACAGAAAAACACACAAACTCATAGTAAAGCCCAGAAAAGTGAATTTTAACTAAAAAATAATAAAAATGTAATAAAAACTAACTAAAATATACTAAAAACATACTGAAAATAATGCCAAAAAGCGTATAAATTATCCGCTCATCACAACACCAAACTTAAATTGTTGCTTGTCCCCAAGCAACTGAAAATCAAAACAGAATAAAAAGAAGAGAATATACTATAGACTCCAAAATATCAAAGAAACTTAGCTCCAATTAGATGAGCGGGACTAGTAGCTTTTTGCTTCCGAACTGTTTTGGCATCTCGCTTTATCCTTTGAAGTTCAGAATGATTGGCATCCATAGGAACTCAGAACTCAAATAGTGTTATTGATTCTCCTAGTTAAGTATGATGATTCTTGAACATAGCTATTTTATGAGTCTTGGCTGTGGCCCAAAGCACTCTGTCTTCCAGTATTACCACCAGATACATACATGCCACAGACACATACTTGGGTGAACCTTTTCAGATTGTGACTCAGCTTTGCTAGAGTCCCCAATTAGAGGTGTCCAGGGTTCTTAAGCACACTTTTTTTGCCTTGGATCACAACTTTATTTCTTTCTTTTTCTTTTTCTCTTTCTCTTTCTTTTTTTTTCTTTTTTTTTTGTATTCACTGCTTTTTCTTGCTTCAAGAATCAATTTGATGATTTTTCAGATCCTCAATAACAGTTCTCCCTTTCCATCATTCTTTCAAGAGCCAACAATTTTAACATTCTTAAAACAACAAATTCAAAAGACATATGCACTGTTCAAGCATTCATTCAGAAAACAAAAAGTATTGTCACCACATCAAACTAATTCAACTAGTTTCAAAGATGAATTCGAAATCCTGTACTTCTTGTTCTTTTGTGATTAAAGCATTTTTCATTTAAGATAGGTGATGGATTCATAGGACATTCACAGCTTTAAGACATGAACTTTAAATTTTATTAATCATGAATTAAGAATAAGACTCAAAAATAGATATAAGATAAGACTAATAGTAATAGAAAACAAAAAATTTAAATAGGCTCCTAATGATAGAGGTTATCACAGAGTTAGGACTCAACAACCTTGATTTTGAGAAGTGGATGCTCCCTCAACTTGAGGGGAGAGCTTTTGGCATTTCATCTCTTGAAGTTCACGCCCCTGCTTCTCTTGTTCCTTCAGCAATTTGCAGAGCATGCAGTTCTGATTCTACTGTTCTTCCTTAAGTTGCTCCATAGTTTCTTGCAACTTGGTGATAGATGCTTCTAGGCTGACCCAGTAGTCAATTTCAGGAAATTCAGGGAGGAACTCTTGCGCCCTCTTTTTGATAGAGTTGTCTTGCATTTGTCCTTCCATTGACTTTTTGGTGATTTGATGCTCAATTGGGATGAATTCATCTATTCCCATCTTCACCCTAGCCTCTTTGCAGAGCAAGGAGATCAAGCTTAGGTACGCCAGTTTGGCTTCAGTGGAATTCTTGTTTGCAATTGTGTAGATCTCACAAGCAATCAGATGATGAACCTCCACTTCTTTTCCCAACATAATGCAATGAATCATCACTGCTCTCTTGATGGTGACTGATGAGCGGATAATTTATACGCATTTTGGCATTATTTTTAGGTAGTTTTTAGTAAGCTTAAGCTACTTTTAGGGATGTTTTCATTAGTTTTTATGTTAAATTCACATTTCTGGACTTTACTATGAGTTTGTGTGTTTTTCTGTGATTTCAGGTAATTTCTAGCTGAAATTGAGGGACTTGAGCAAAACTCTGAAAAAGGCTAACAAAAGGACTTCTGATGCTGTTGGAATCTGACCTCCCTACACTCGAAATGGATTTTCTGGAGCTACAGAACTTCAATTGGCGCGCTCTCAACGGCGTTGGAAAGTAGACATCCAGAGCTTTCCAGCAATATATAATAGTCCATACTTTATTCGGAAATTGATGACGTAACTTGGTGTTGAACGCCAAGTACATGCTGCTGTCTGGAGTTAAACGCCAGAAACACGTCATGATCCGGAGTTGAACGCCCAAAACATGTTATAACTTGGAGTTCAACTCCAATAAAAGCCTCAGCTCGTGGATAGACCAAGCTTAGCCCAAACATACACCAAGTGGGCCCCGGAAGTGGATTTATGCATCAATTACTTACTCATGTTAACCCTAGTAGCTAGTTTATTATAAATAGGACTTTTTACTAGTGTATTAGACATCTTGGGACGATTAGCTCTCAGATCATGGGGGCTGGCCATTCGGCCATGCCTGAACCTTTCACTTATGTATTTTTAACGGTGGAGTTTCTGCACACCATAGATTAAGGGTGTGGAGCTCTGCTGTACCTCAAGTTTCAATACAATTACTATTACTTTCTATTCAATTCTCTTTTATTCTTATTCCAAGATATACGTTGCACAACACCTTGATGAATGTGATGATCCGTGACACTCATCATCATTCTCACCTATGAACGCGCGTGACTGACAACCACTTCCGTTCTACCTTAGGCCGGGCGCATCTCTCTTAGATTCCCCAACAGAATCTTCGTGGTATAAGCTAGATAGATGGCGGCATTCATGGGGATCCGGAAAGTCTAACCTTGTCTGTGGTATTCCGAGTAGGATCCTGGGAATCCGGAAAGTCTAACCTTGTCTGTGGTATTCCGAGTAGGATTCCGGTATTGAATGATTGTGACGAGTTTCAAACTCCTGAAGGCTGGGCGTTAATGACAAACGCAAAAGAATCAATGGATTCTACTCCAACCTGATTGAGAACCGACAGATGATTAGCCGTGCTGTGACAGAGCATTTGGACCATTTTCACTGAGAGGATGGGATGTAGCTATCAGCAAGGGTGATGCCTCCAGACGATTAGCCGTGCAGTGACAGCGCATAGGACCATTTTCCTGAGAGGATTGAAAGTAGCCATTGATGATGGTGATGCCCTACATACAGCTTGCCATGGAAAGGAGTAAGAAGGATTGGAAGAGAGAGTAGTGAAGCAGAGTTTCAAGAGGAGCACAGCATCTCCATACGTTTATCTGAAATTCCCACTATTGATTTACATAAGTATTTCTATCCCTTTTTATTTTCTATTTTATTATTAATTATTCGAAAATCCATAAACCAATTTAATCTGCCTAACTGAGATTTACAAGGTGACCATAGCTTGCTTCATACCAACAATCTCTGTGGGATCGACCCTTACTCACGTAAGGTTTATTACTTGGACGACCCAGTACACTTGCTGGTTAGTTGAATGGAGTTGTGTCCACACATAGCAGAGAGCCACAATAATAATTCCATGTTAAATAAAGAATACAATATTGTGAGGATCACAATTTCGTCCACCAAGTTTTTGGCGCTGTTGCCGGGGATTGTTCGAGTATGGACAACTGACGGTTCATCTTGTTGGTCAGATTAGGTAATTTTCTTTTCAAAAAGTTTTCAAAAAATTTTTTCAAAAATTTTTTTTATTTTTCGTTTTTCTAATAATGTTTTTCGAAAAAAATAATAAAAAAACAAAAAAATTCATAAAATCATAAAAATCAAAAATATTTTGTGTTTCTTGTTTGAGTCTTGAGTCAACTTTTAAGTTTGGTGTCAATTGCATGCTTTAAAAATTTTTCTTGCATTTTTCAAAAATTCATGCATTTATGGTGTTCTTCATGATCTTCAAGTTGTTCTTGACAAGTCTTCTTGTTTGATCTTGATATTTTCTTGCTTTGTGTTGTTTGTTGTTTTTCATATGCATTTTTCGTTTGTTAGAGTCCATGTATTAAAGATTTCTAAGTTTGGTGTCTTGCATGTTTTCTTTGCATTAAAAATTTTTCAAAATATGTTCTTGATGTTCATCATGATCTTCAAAGTGTTCTTGGTGTTCATCTTGACATTCATAGTGTTCTTGCATGCATCTTGTGTTTTTATCCAAAATTTTCATGTTTTGGGTCACTTTTGTGTTTTTCTCTCTTATCAAAAAAAAAATTCAAAAATAAAAAATATCTTTTCCTTATTTCTCTCCAAAATTTCGAAAATTTGAGTTGACTTAGTAAAAAAATTTTTAAATTTAGTTATTTCTTGTAAGTCAAGTCAAATTTTCAATTTTAGAAATCTTATCTTTTCAAAATCTTTTTCAAAAATCATATCTTTTTCATTTTTTCTATTTTTTCGAAAATTTTGAAAATTATTTTCCAAAAATCTTTTTCTTAATTTTATTTCAAATTTTCGAAAATTATACTAACAATTAATATGATTGATTCAAAAATTTGAAGTTTGTTACTTTCTTGTTAAGAAAGGTTCAATCTTTAAATTCTAGAATCTTATCTTTTAATTTCTTGTTAGTTAAGTATTTAATTTTAATTTTAAAAAAAATTAAATCTATCTTATCCTATCTTTTATATCATATCTTTTTCAAAATTTTATCTTTTTCAAAAATTTGATTTTAAAATATCTTATCTAACTTCTTATCTTCTTATCTTTTCAAATTTAATTTTAATATCTTTTTCAACCAACTAATTAACTTTTTGTTTGTTTCTTATCTTTTTCAAAACCACCTAACTACTTTTCCCTCTCTAATTTTTGAAAATATCTCATCCCTTTTTCAAAAATTCTTTTTAATTAATTAATTGTTTTAAATTTTAATTTTAATTATATCTTATCTTTAATTTTCGAAAATCACTAACTACTTTTTCAAAATTATTTTTGAAATCCTCTATCTCTCCTCTTCTTCTATTTAATTATTTATTTACTAACACTTCTCTTCACCTCTCTTCATCTCCAATCACTGCCTCTATCCTCACCATTGTGATTGGATTCTCTACTTTTATTCCTTTCTTCTTCTACTAACAATAAGGAACCTCTTTACTGTGACATAGAGGATTCCTCTTTCTTTTCTTGTTCTCTTCTTCCCTATATAAGCAGGAACAAGGAAAAATGCATTCTTGTTGAAGCTGATCCTGAACCTGAAAGGACTCTGAAGAGGAAACTAAGAGAAGACAAAAGCTTCCACCTCTGAGTCATGGGAGATGGAGAGATTCATCTCAAGGGTCCAAGCTCAGTAGAAGAGCATTTGACTGCACATCAAGAGAGCATGAGAAATTCCCTCTTCAAGAAATCCCTGAGATACCTCAGGGGATGCATGTTCCTCCACATAATTATTGGAAGCAACTAAGGATAGGAACACCAAAATCACTAGGGATCATGCAACAGAAGCAAGGAAGAGACATAAAGGAGCTCAAAAAGCACCATTGGACCTTTAAGAAGGCGCCACCCTCACTCAGGTGGACTCATTCCTTGTTCTTATTTTCTCTGCTTTTTCGGTTTTTATCCTTCATGTCTATCTATGTTTTGTGTCTCTACTTCATGATCATTAGTATGTAGTAACTATGTCTTAAAGCTATGAATAAATTCTATAAATCCTTCACCTCTCTTAAATAAAAAAATGTTTTTAATTCAAAAGAACAAGAAGTACATAAATTTCGAAAATTGTCCTTGAATTTAATTTAATTATATTGATGTGGTGACAATACTTTTTGTTTTCTAAATGAATGCTTAAACAGTGCATATTTTTGATCTTGTTGTTTATGAATGTTAAAATTGTTGGCTCTTGAAAGAATGATGAACAAAGAGAAATGTTATTGATGATCTGAAAAATCATAAAATTGATTCTTGAAGCAAAAAAAAGCAGTGAAAAAGCAAAGGCTTGCGAAAAAAACTGGCGAAAAAAAATAGAAAGAAAAGAAAAAGCCAATAGCCCTTAAAACCAAAAGGCAAAGGTAAAAAGGATCCAAGGCTTTAAGCATCAATGGATAGGAGGGCCCAAGGAAATAAAATCCAGGCCTAAGCGGCTAAATCAAGCTGTCCCTAACCATGTGTTTGTGGCATGCAGGTCCAAGTGAAAAGCTTGTGACTGAGTGGTTAAAGTCGTGATCCAAAGCAAAAGAGTGTGCTTAAGAGCTCTGGACACCTCTAACTGGGGACTCTAGCTAAGCTGAGTCACAATCTGAAAAGGTTCACCCAGTCATGTGTCTGTGGCATTTATGTATCCGGTGGTAATATTGGAAAACAAGATGCTTAGGGCCACGGCCGAGACTCATAAAAGTAGCTGTGTTCAAGAATCAACATCCTTAACTAGGAGAATCAATAACACTATCCAAAATTTTAAGTTCCTAGAGAATCCAATCATTCTAAACTTCAAAGGAAAAAGTGAGATGCCAAAACTGTTCAGAAGCAAAAAGCTACAAGTCCCGCTCATCTAATTAGAATTAATATTCATTGATATTTTGAAATTTATAGTATATTCTCTTCTTTTTATCCTAATTAATTTTCAATTGCTTGGGGACAAGCAACAATTTAAGTTTGGTGTTGTGATGAGCGGATAATTTATACGCATTTTGGCATTATTTTTAGGTAGTTTTTAGTAAATTTAAGCTACTTTTAGGGATGTTTTCATTAGTTTTTATGTTAAATTCACATTTCTGGACTTTACTATGAGTTTGTGTGTTTTTCTGTGATTTCAGGTAATTTCTGGCTGAAATTGAGGGACTTGAGCAAAACTCTGAAAAAGGCTAACAAAAGGACTGCTGATGCTGTTGGAATCTGACCTCCCTGCACTCGAAATAGCTTTTCTGGAGCTACAAAACTCCAATTGGCGCGCTCTCAACGGCGTTGGAAAGTAGACATCCAGAGCTTTCCAGCAATATATAATAGTCCATACTTTATTCGGAAATTGACGACGTAACTTGGCGTTGAATGCCAAGTACATGCTGCTGTCTGGAGTTAAATGCCAGAAACACGTCATGATCCGGAGTTGAACGCCCAAAACACGTTATAACTTGGAGTTCAACTCCAATAAAAGCCTCAGCTCGTGGATAGACCAAGCTTAGCCCAAACATACACCAAGTGGGCCCCGGAAGTGGATTTATGCATCAATTACTTACTTATGTAAACCCTAGTAGCTAGTTTATTATAAATAGGACTTTTTACTAGTGTATTAGACATCTTGGGACGATTAGCTCTCAGATCATGGGGGCTGGCCATTCGGCCATGCCTGAACCTTTCACTTATGTATTTTCAACGGTGGAGTTTCTGCACACCATAGATTAAGGGTGTGGAGCTCTGCTGTACCTCAAGTTTCAATACAATTACTATTACTTTCTATTCAATTCTCTTTTATTCTTATTCCAAGATATACGTTGCACAACACCTTGATGAATGTGATGATCCGTGACACTCATCATCATTTTCACCTATGAACGCGCGTGACTGACAACCACTTCCGTTCTACCTTAGGCCGGGTGCATATCTCTTAGATTCCCCAACAGAATCTTCGTGGTATAAGCTAGATAGATGGCGGCATTCATGGGGATCCGGAAAGTCTAACCTTCGTGGTATCCATTCTGGCATTTAACGCCCATTTGTTGGCCTATTTGGGCGTTTAACGCCCAGCCAGGTATCCTGGCTGGCGTTAAACGCTAGAAATCCCTTTATCACTGGGCGTTTTGCTAAACGCCCAGGATGCTGCACACCTGGCGTTAAACGCCCAGAATGGTACCCATTCTGGCGTTTAACGCCCAAAATGGCACATTTACTGGCGTTAAACGCCCAGAATGGTGCCCATTCTGGCGTTTAACGCCCAAAGTACCCCTTATTGGCGTTTTTTCGCCAGTAAGTTCTTTTTCTCTGCTTTTCGCACTGAATCCTTCTGTAACTCTATGAATTCCTTCAATTTTGATAATTGCCCTTTAAGAATATGTATCAAACCTTGATTAAACAGAACAGATACCCTTCTAATCACTGGGTTGCCTCCCAGCAAGCGCTTCTTTATTGTCTTTAGCTGGACTTTCACTGAAAATCACTCAAGTCTCAGTTTTGAGCATTCTTGCTCAAAATTGCTTTCAAGATAATGCTTGATCCTCTGTCCATTAACAATGAACTTCTTGTCAGAATCGGTATCCTGAAGCTCAACATATCCATATGGTGATACTCCTGTAATCACATACGGACCCCTCCAGCGGGATTTAAGTTTTCCTGGGAATAATCTGAGCCTAGAGTTGAAGAGCAGGACTGTTTGTCCTGGCTCAAAGACTCTGGATGACAACTTCTTGTCGTGCCACTTCTTTGCCTTTTCCTTATAAATTTTTGCATTTTCAAAGGCATTGAGTCTGAACTCCTCTAGCTCATTTAGCTGGAGCAATCTTTTTTCACCAGCTAACTTAGAATCCATGTTTAGGAATCTGGTTGCCCAATAGGCTTTATGTTCCAGTTCCACGGGCAGATGACAGGCCTTCCCATACACCAGTTGGTATGGAGAGGTTCCTATAGGAGTCTTGTATGCTGTTCTGTATGCCCACAGAGCATCATCCAAGCTCTTTGCCCAATCCTTTCTACGGGCAATAACAGTCCTTTCCAGGATTCTTTTGAGCTCTCTGTTAGAGACCTCAGCTTGCCCATTTGTCTGTGGGTGATAAGGAGTTGCTACTTTGTGGCTAATTCCATATCTAACCATAGCAGAGTACAGTTATTTATTATAGAAATGGGTGCCTCCATCACTGATCAGTACTCTGGGAACACCAAACCTGCTGAAGATGTGTTTCTGGAGGAATTTCAGCACGGTCTTGGTATCATTATTGGGTGTGGAAATTGCTTCCACCCATTTAGATACATAGTCTACTGCCACTAGAATATAAGTGTTTGAGTATGATGGTGGGAAGGGGCCCATGAAGTCAATTCCCCATACATCAAACAATTCAATCAATAAGATCCCTTGCTGAGGCATGGCGTAACCATGAGGCAAGTTACCAGCTCTTTGGCAACTGTCACAGTTACGCACAAACTCTCGGGCATCTCTATAGAGAGTAGGCCAGTAGAATCCGCATTGGAGGACCTTGGTTGCTGTTCGCTCACCTCCAAAGTGTCCTCCATATTGTGATCCATGGCAATGCCACAGGATTCTTTGTGCTTCCTCTCTGGGTACACATCTGCGGATTATTCCGTCTGCACATCTCTTAAAGAGGTATGGCTCATCCCACAGGTAGTACTTGGCATCTGAAATCAATTTCTTTCTTTGCACCCTGCTGTACTCCTGGGGTATGAACCTCACAGCTTTGTAATTTGCAATATCTGCAAACCACGGAGCTTCCTAAATGGCAAAAAGTTGCTCATCTGGAAATGTCTCAGAGATCTCAGTAGGAGGGAGGGACGCCCTAACTACTGGTTCTATTCGGGACAGATGATCAGCTACTTGGTTCTCTGTCCCTTTTCTGTCTCTTATTTCTATATCAAACTCTTGCAGAAGCAACACCCATCTTATGAGCCTGGGTTTTGAATCCTGCTTTGTGAGTAAGTACTTAAGAGCAGCATGGTCAGTGTACACAATCACCTTTGATCCTACTAGATAGGATCTAAACTTGTCAATGGCATAGACCACTGCAAGTAACTCTTTTTCTGTGGTTGTGTAATTCTTCTGTGCATCATTTAGAACACGGCTGGCATAATAAATGACATGCAGAAGCTTGTTATGCCTTTGTCCCAACACTGCACCAATGGCATGGTCACTGGCATCACACATTAGTTCGAATGGCAATGTCCAGTCTGGTGCAGAGATGACTGGTGCTGTGACCAGTTTAGCTTTCAGGGTCTCAAATGCCTGCAAACACTGTGTGTCAAACACAAATGGTGTGTCAGCAGCAAGCAGGTTGCTCAGAGGTTTTGCAATTTTCGAAAAATCTTTTATAAACCTTCTGTAGAATCCTGCATGCCCCAGAAAGCTTCTGATTGCCTTAACATTGGCAGGTGGTGGCAATTTTTCAATTACCTCTACCTTTGCCTTATCCACCTCTATTCCCTTGCTTGAAATTTTGTGCCCAAGGACAATTCCTTCAGTCACCATAAAGTGACATTTCTCCCAGTTTAAAACCAGGTTAGTCTCTTGGCATCTTTTCAGGACAAGTGCTAGGTGATTAAGACAGGAGCTGAATGAGTCTCCATATACTGAGAAGTCATCCATGAAGACTTCCAGGAATTTCTCCACCATATCAGAGAAGATGGATAACATGCATCTCTGAAAAGTTGCAGAAGCATTACACAGACCAAAAGGCATTCTCCTATAGGCAAACACGCCAGAAGGGCAAGTGAATGCTGTTTTCTCTTGGTCCTGAGGATCTACTGCAATTTGGTTGTAACCTGAATAGCCATCCAAAAAGCAGTAATAATCATAACCAGCTAGTCTTTCTAGCATTTGGTCTATGAATGGTAAAGGAAAATGATCCTTTCTGGTGGCTGTATTGAGCCTTCTGTAGTCAATACACATACGCCACCCTGTGACTGTTCTTGTAGGAACCAGTTCATTTTTTTCATTATGAACTACTGTCATGCCTCCCTTCTTGGGGACAACTTGGACAGGGCTCACCCAGGGGCTATCAGAAATAGGATAAATAATCCCAGCCTCTAGTAATTTAGTGACCTCTTTCTGCACTACCTCCTTCATGGCTGGATTTAGCCGCCTTTGTGGTTGGACCACTGGTTTGGCATTATCCTCCAATAGGATCTTGTGCATGCATCTTGCTGGGCTAATGCCCTTAAGATCACTTATGGACCACCCAAGGGCTGTCTTGTGTGTCCTTAGCACTTGAATCAGTGCTTCCTCTTCCTGTGGGTTTAAAGCAGAGCTTATAATCACTGGAAAAGTGTCACCCTCTCCCAGAAATGCATACTTCAGGGATGGTGGTAGTGGTTTGAGTTCAGGTTTGGGAGGCTTATCCTCCTTCTGAGGAATTTTCAAAAATTATTTTGTTTCCTCTGGTTCTTCCTGATCAGGCTGAGCATCCTTGAAGATGTCCTCAAGCTCTGATTCTAGACTTTCAGTCATATTGATCTCTTCCACCAAAGAGTCAATAATGTCAGCGCCCATGCAGTCATTTGGTGTGTCTGGGTGCTGCATAGCTTTTACAGCATTCAACTTGAACTCATCCTCATTGACTCTCAGGGCTACTTCCCCTTTTTGTACATCAATGAGAGTTCGTCCAGTTGCTAGGAAAGGCCTTCCTAGAATGAGAGTTGCACTCTTGTGCTCCTCCATTTCCAGCACTACAAAGTCAGTTGGAAAGGCGAATGGCCCAACCTTGACAATCATGTCCTCAATTATGCCTGATGGATATTTAATGGAGCCATCAGCAAGTTGGAGACATATCCGGGTTGGTTTGACTTCTTCAGTCAACCCAAGCTTTCTGATAGTGGATGCAGGTATTAGATTGATACTTGCTCCAAGGTCACACAGGGCTATCTTGGTGCAAGCACCTTCTAATATGCATGGTATCATAAAGCTTCCTGGATCTTGAAGCTTTTCTGGTAAGCTTTTCAGAATGACTGCACTGCATTCTTCAGTGAGAAACACTTTTTCAGTTTCTCTCCAATCCTTCTTATGGCTTAAGATCTCTTTCATGAACTTAGCATAAGAAGGTATTTGCTCAAGTGCCTTTGTAAACGGAATCTTTATTTCAAGAGTCCTTAGATAGTCTGCAAAGCGGGCAAATTGCTTATCCTATTTCGCTTGGCGGAGTTTCTGAGGATAAGGCATCTTGGCTTTATATTCTTCAACATTGGTTGCTGCAGGTTTATTCCTTACAGAAGTGGTTGGAGAAGCCTTTCTAGAGGGGTTACTATCAGCACTCTCAGGTGTCTGGTTCCCCTCTAGCGTTTGAACGCCAGGATTGGGTGGAAAATGGGCGTTTAACGCCAACTTTTTCCCCTTTTCTGGCGTTTGAACGCCAGAACTGGGTAGGGAATGGGCGTTTAACGCCAGCTTTCCCCCCTTTTCTGGCGTTTGAACGCCAATAGTATTCCTCTCTGGGCTCTTACTGTCCTCAGAGGGATTTTGGATAGTGGTTTGGCTATCCTCTGTCAATTGTTCCTTTATTGACTTTTTGCTACTTTGAGCAGTGTTATTCAATGTCTTTCCACTCCTCAGTTGAACTGCTTGGCATTCTTCTGTTATCTGTTTAGATAGCTGCTGTTTTGCCTGATTCAACTGTAATTCTATGTTCTTGTTAGCAATTTTAGTTTCTTGGAGCATCTCTTTAAATTCTGCTAACTATTTTGTCATCAGGTGTAATTGCTGATTAAGCTCAATCATCTGTTCTTGAGGATTAGAATCTGTGGCTAATGCCATAACTTCTTCTTTTGTGGAGAACTCATTGCTAGAGTACCAATGTTGATTTCTAGCAACAGTATCTATAAGCTCTTGAGCCTCCTCAATCGTCTTCCTCATATGTATAGATCCACCAGCTGAGTGGTCTAGAGACATCTGAGCTTTTTCTGTAAGCCCATAGTAAAAGATGTCTAACTGTACCCACTCTGAAAACATTTCAGAGGGGCATTTTCTTAGCATACCTCTATACCTCTCCCAGGCATTATAAAGTGATTCATTATCCTCTTGTTTAAAACCTTGGATGTCCAGCCTTAGCTGTGTCATCCTTTTTGGAGGGTAAAAGTGATTCAGGAATTTGTTTGATAACTGTCTCCATATTTTTATGCTTGCTGTATGTTGATTATTTAACCACCTCTTAGCTTGATCTTTTACAGCAAATGGAAATAGTAATAATCTGTAGACATCCTGATCCACCTCTTTATCACGTACTGTGTCAGCAAGTTGTAAGAACTGTGCCAGAAACTCTGTAGGTTCTTCCTGTGGAAGACCGAAATACTGGCAATTTTGCTGCACCATGATAATGAGTTGAGGATTTAGCTCAAAGCTGCTAGCTTTAATGGGAGGTATACAAATGCTATTCCCATATGCAGCTGTAATGGGGTTAGCATATGACCCCAGAGTCCTTTTGGACTTTTCATTCCCACTTATGTCCATGATGGAGAAAAGGGAATTGATGTGAATAGTAATCAAGATATATATGTATATATATTTTTTTGAAAAGAGGAAAGATAAAAACAACAAAGAGACACCAAACTTAAAATTTTTCAGAAAATCAAACATGAATTTTCGAAAACCTAAAGAAAAACACAAAGAAGACACCAAACTTAGAATTTTTAAAGATCAAAAAGGGACTAAGAACAAGTAATTTCGAAAAATTAAAAGAAAAACAAAAGTATGCAATTGACACCAAACTTAAAATATGAAATTATACTCAAATAAAAGACTCTAAACCAACAAAATAAAACAGTCCTAATCTAAGCAACAAAATAAACCGTTAGTTGTCCAAACTCGAACAATCCCCGGCAACGGCGCCAAAAACTTGGTGCACGAAATTGCAATCACACTTTTGCAATCCCGCACAACTAACCAGCAAGTGCACTGGGTCGTCCAAGTAATACCTTACGTGAGTAAGGGTCGATCCCACGGAGATTGTCGGCTTGAAGCAAGCTATGGTTATCATGTAACTCTTAGTCAGGATATCAATAATTATCAGGGTTGATTGTGAAAAGCAAAAGAACATGAAATAAGTACTTGTTTTGCAGTAATGGGGAACAGGTTGAGGTTTTGGAGATGCTCTGTCTTCTGAACCTCTGCTTTCCTACTGTCTTCTTCTTCAAACATGCAAGGCTCCTTCCATGGAAAGCTGTATGTAGGGTTTCACTGTTGTCAATGGCTACCTCCCATCCTCTCAGTGAAAATGTTCAACGCGCTCTGTCACAGCACGGCTAATCATCTGTCGGTTCTCAATCGGGTTGGAGTAGAATCCAGTGATTCTTTTGCGTCTGTCACTAACGCCCAGCCCTCAGGAGTTTGAAGCTCGTCACAGTCATTCAATCCTTGAATCCTACTCAGAATACCACAGACAAGGTTTAGACCTTCCGATTCTCTTGAATGCCGCCATCAATTCTAGCTTATACCACGAAGATTCCGATTAAAGAATCCAAGAGATATCTACTCAATCTAAGGTAGAACGGAGGTGGTTGTCAGGCACACGTTCATAGTTGAGAATGATGATGAGTGTCACGGATCATCACATTCATCAGGTTTAAGAACAAGTGATATCTTAGAATGGAAGCAAGCATGATTGAATGAAAAACAGTAGTAATTGCATTAATCCATCAAGACACAGCAGAGCTCCTCACCCCCAACCATGGGGTTTAGAGACTCATGCGGTAGAAGATACAATGAGAAACGTGTAAAGTGTTATGAGTTGTAGATACAATGTCAAAAGATCCTATTAATAGTGAACTAGTAACCTAGGGTTTACAGAAATGAGTAAATGACAGAAAAATCCACTTCCGGGCCCACTTGGTGTGTGCTTGGGCTGAGCATTGAAGCATTTTCGTATAGAGACTCTTCTTGGAGTTAAACGCCAGCTTTTGTGCCAGTTTGGGCGTTTAACTCCAATTTTTATGCCAGTTCCAGCGTTAAACGCTGGGAACTCTGAAGCTGATTTGCAACGCCGGTTTGGGCCATCAAATCTCGGGTAAAGTATGGACTATTATACATTGCTGGAAAGCCCAGGATATCTACTTTCCAACGCCGTTGAGAGCGCGCCAATTGGGCTTCTGTAGCACCAGAAAATCTACTTCGAGTGCAGGGAGGTCAGAATCCAACAGCATCTGCAGTCCTTTTCAGCCTCTGAATCAGATTTTTGCTCAGGACCCTCAATTTCAGCCAGAAAATACCTAAAATCACAGAAAAACACACAAACTCATAATAAAGCCCAGAAAAGTGAATTTTAACTAAAAACTAATAAAAGTGTAATAAAAACTAACTAAAATATACTAAAAACATACTGAAAATAATGCCAAAAAGCGTATAAATTATCCGCTCATCACCCACTCACCGTGGTATTATTTGATATGATTTGATGCACTTGTCGAGTTGTGGTTTTGCAAAATTTTGCATCAAAGATTTTGGACTTGGCACTGGGATTGGGTGATTGGCGCTTGACTTGAATACATTTTTGGCCCACTCGAAGTGAAAAATCACTTGAAGCTAGTCTCTGGGACTTGGCGTTGGGCGCCCAGTGTATTAAAATTGGGTGGCATTAGGTGCCACTTCTAGAAGTTGGGCGCCGTCTTTTCTTGTCTTTCTAAGTCTATGAAAGTGTCAAGATTTGGGAGATTGAGGTTGGGCGCCCAATTGGGCACTAGGCTTGGAGGTTTGAAAGATGAGCTTGATGTTCTAAAGCTAGGTGCCGGTGTTGGACGTTGGCCTTGCTCCTGCTGGCGCTGGGCTTGGGTAGTTGAAGCCTGGTGCCAACTTCTCTTCCTTCTCCTGGGAGTGTACTTTGTGTTTTCTTTTTTATTTTTATCCTAATTACTTTAAAAAAGATGCCTAGGCATCATTCCCCCTCTCTCTCTCTCTCTCTCTCTCTCTCTCTCTCTCTCTCTCTCTCTCTCTCTCTCTCTCTCTCTCTCTCTCTCTCTCTCTCTCTCTCTCTCAGCATTCCACCCCAACGAATAGCAATAACAATAATGTTAAAGAATCTTTCGCTTCTGTCTTTAATGATGACAACAACTGCTCAACCTCATATGTCAGCGTACTCCCAAACCTGGGCCAAGGACCACCAGTCTCGAGCCTCTTCTACAGGTACCCACCAACCCTTTACATTTCGAGATAATCGCTGCATCCTCCTCCTACCAAGCAAACCACTTATCCTCCTCTTCTTCTATTCAAATGGAATTATTAATCCAATCACAAGAACAACGTTAGCATGCCTTTGCAGCTTTTAAATCCAACATGCTTATATTTTCATATTGCTCAAGAAACTAAAATCCAATTTCATAACCAAATTCATGAAAATAGAAACAATTAACTAATTAATTAATTAAAATTAAAAGAAAAAATTGAGAGTTAAAATTTACAAAAAGATACTTGAGATTATTTGTCGAGATGTCATCTTTGGTCTCGTACTCTCATTTGAGACCGGGAGTACAATATGGGCTTGTTAACCATCTCCTTGCACTTCTTGAATGCCTTATAACCCTTCTTCAGTATTTTGTTATCGGTACCACCAGACTCTGTCACAACAGCATAGATTTTATGAGCTTTCTTGTCGAACAGTCCTGACAACATCATCTCCTCTATTCTACTCACACCCAACCTCAACCAATTTGCAATACATATTTGAAATTCATGTTTCATATCCCTCCAATGCATTGTCGTTTTGATAAGTATGGAGGGGCTTAACAGTCCTAAAAAAATTGTTATGATCGACATCACATTTGTACAAACCAGCTCAGAAACTTAACGTTACATGTCAGCAACTTCTACTAACTATTCACAAAGAGATTTGCAAAAGGGTTTATTTGGCTAACGAAAAGAAAGTTCAAAGATCGATTTATCATTTGTCGATTGTTAGAGTGCGGATTTTCAAAATTGCAAATGAATAAAACCCGGAGAAGATGTTTACTCTTATAATTTTACGTACTGAATAAATGTAGGTTTGTATTAGCTTTTTTGAGTCAAAAAGTACTTTTTTTCCAAAAATAAATTACTTTGATTCAATTTTAAACCTATTTGAATGTGTCTCTTAAAAAAAATATTTTTATTAAAAAAAGTAAATTATTTATTTTTTTAAAAATCTAACATGAAAGCAAAATAAATTTTGAATACTTAAAAGTCTATTCAAATATAAAATAATTTTTGTCTATTAAAAAAATTAAAAAAATAAATACCTTTTTCAAAAATAAATCCAAACTGACCTAAAACTTCCTTCTTGTTTTGAAAATGCTACCCAATTCGAACATCATTTATTGTAAGAATCTTAGTTGAATCACCATGTCCAAACCCATAACATATATCAAAAAACTCCTGATAATACATGGAATCAAAATTCAAAGTTAAAAAGTGTTTCGTAATATGGCAAATCTCTTGCATGTCTCATTGGAATAGTCATTTGATCCATTTTGGAGTTATTTAGTGCGAAAATAAAAACTAAATTTGTTTTGTTTTTGTTGGCATAACTTGCGTAAACTCTTTAAAATCTTTTTTCACACTCAACGAATGCGAAAATGTAACTTAATGCTCAAATTTATTAAAATTTTTACTTCAATTTAAAATGGTAAATAAAATATTTTTATTTAAATAAAAAATTTTTTGAAACGAATGAATATTTTTCTTGGATTTTTTATAAATAAATAAATAATTAAATGTTTTATTTATTAATATATGTAATTTGAGGAATATTTACATTTTTAAATCGTATTACATATTCTTTCTACAATATAAACGAGATAAATATGAACATATTTTGTTTATACTCTTATTTATACTATAAACAAGATAAATAAAATTCTAATTGATCAAATCTCGTTTGCAAATAAGATATGAAAAATTCACAAAAAAAACTATATATCATTTACAATATAATTAAAATATGTGTATATCTATCTATAAATAAGATATGTGTCTAATTTAGGTTAAACGATTGTTATATATCGATTTGAATATTTTTTTTTTAATCTACTTCAATTCAAATTATTGTTAGATAAATAGATATTTTAAAAAAAATAAATTATAAAATTTATCTATTTACAATTATAAATTTATTTATTTTGTGTCTTAAAAGTATATTTTAAAAATTAAGTTTTTATTAAAATATAAAAATTTTAAATTTTTAACATATTTATTTTAAATTTGTTAAATAAAAAATTTTAAAACTTTAGATAAGTTTATCATGTTTTTAAAACACGTTAATTATAAATTGTTTAAAATTTGAAACTTAACGTAAAATGATAAAAAGAAACGTAAAGATGCTAAATTTTAGTAGAGCAATGTTAAAGTAGGGGACTAATGGGAGGTTTTAAATTTTAAATTTACGAAATTAATGGACAATTTTAACGTGACATCATGTGAAGGATTAAAACCAAAAAAAAAAAGTTATACAATCAAATAAAATATCTAACTAAATCCAACCAAATCGTTATTAAGGATTTTAAATTCACGCGCAGTTCTTCTTCTTCTCTTTTTCTTTTTAGTTCTCCTCTCATGTTGCTACTGTTTTTTCTTTTTTTTCTTTACTTTTTTGTTATTTTTCTCTTTTTTTATCATCATCGCCGATACTACCTCCACCACCACCTCCACTTCCTTCTTTTTCATTCTAATTTCTTCTTCTTCTTCCTTTTCCCCTCTTTCTCATCTATCTTCATCATCAACATCATTATCATCATCGTTATTGTTATTGTTCTTTTCATCATCGCCGTCTTCTTCTTCTCCCCCTTTTTTCCTCATCTTTCTCTTTCATTATCGTTGTTGTCACCACCACCATACTACCACCTCCATCTCCTCCTCTTTTTTTTTCATTTGAATTTCTTTGATCTCCTCCTTCCTTTTCCTCTTCTTCCTCCTCCTCCTCCATCATCATTATTATCATCATCGTCGTCTTCTTTTTGTATGTATAATAGTTCAAATTCAAAATGCACCGAAATTCCTTAATGATGGCGATACACAAACAAACTCAATTCAAAATAAATTCAAATAAAAAAATACACCTTATTTAAATCCAGAATGCACCGCAATAAAATTTAGAATACACCAAAATTACTTAACAATGGCAATACACGAACAAAGTCAGTTCAAAACAAGCACAAATGAAGTGGACGTTATTTAAATCCAAAATGCACTAAAATTACTTAATGATAACTCAAAATTTCTCCTCCTCATTCTTCTTCTTCTTCTTCTTTTCTTATTCATCTTTTTTTTCTTATTTTACTTTCTTAACAAGAACAAAATTAAGAAAAACTAAAACAAAAAAGAAGAAAAAACACATAATATTGCAAAATTACTAGAAAAAGGATAAACCTATATTCATTCGACTAAATAAGATTGCAATACATTATTATAAACATATTCATTCAAGTCTAATATGAGAAGCAATGCTTCTAAAAGAAGAAATAAGAGCAACATAAAAAAGAAAGAAAGAAAGAAAGAAGAAAAAGAAGAAGAAAAAATACAGCATTAAAAAATATTTTTGTACTTTTGTAGCAAAATTTTAGCGTAAAAATTAAAAAAAATGTGTTATTGTTAAAAAATGTTGGTATTATTTGTTCTGATAAATTTTGCATAATTTAAAATGTTTCCTCTTTTTCCTCCTCATCTTCTCTTTCTTCAACTTATCTTTTACTTCTACTTCTTCTTTTTCATCATTTTTTTATCTTTTTCTTCTTATTCCATTTTCTCATAATTCTTCTTGGTTCACTCTCTTAAGAGGAATAAAACAAAAAAATCAATGCTACAAAATTACTAGAAAGAAAAAGAGGTAAAAAAAAAACGCAGCAATAAAAGAACGATGATGGAGAGAAAACACGCAAAAAAGAAGAAGGAATGCGAAGAAGAAGAAGAAAGAACGAAAAGAAGAAAAAAAAGATATGAACGTTAATGTTTATGTTAGTGGCTAGAGAATTGGAGCGTGTATTCACACTCTCACTAAAGAAACTGGTTTTTGTTGAGTTTTGACCAACTTGATTGAATTTGATTGTCAAAAAGGAGTAAATTCTCAAAATGGTCCCTCAGATTGAGCCCGTGCACCAATGTTATCCCTGACTTTCTAATTGCACCCTTCAGATTGAGCTCCGTGCGAAATCTTGGTTCATCCACCCATTTCTGGTGTGACTCAGCAGTCGAAGCGTTGAGCTGGCGGTTTGTGGTCTACGTAGGCAGCCTTAAATGACGCCTTGGAGGTAGCCCTAAACATTATTTTCAACATCAGACCTTTCCGCAGCCTAGAGTAAGTTCTAACTCATCCACTCCCACCTCATGTATCCTCTCACCCTCCCATGGCTTTACTCTACCATTCTCAAAATCAAAATCTGATGATCTTCCTCTCTCTCTGCAGCCTGGCCCCATTGCATGCCTTCATTCATATCTATGGAATCCTGGGGAGTGATCTGCTGCATTACTGGTTTTCCAAGGTTAAAGGTAAACGATGGAAGAGCAGCCGAGACAGTCAAAATTAACCCAGCGACCGGAGTCCACAGTGGAAGCATCAGATTCATCACACTTAGGAATGGTGGAAGTAGCCAATTGGTGGCGGCGAGAGGGACTAGATGGGGCTGATACCGTGAAGAGAGGATGGTGGAATGAATTAAGAGAGGAGACATTGGAGAGGGATTCGAAATCAGCCTTCCTTTTAGAACCCCTGGAGGTTAGGGAAGAAAGAAGAAGGGTAACAGGGGCACTATTGGATATTCTAAGAGGAGGAAGGTTTGTGGGGATGGAGGTGATGTTATGAATGAATGGTAGGAAAAAGGAAGAGGGGTTTTGAATGTTGGGATCAATGCGAGAGGGGCTGGGGAATGATGAGGAGTTGGGCTAGCATAGTAGGAAGGAGCAGGGCTTGGGAACGCCGATGACGGCGGGCTCGGCTGTAGTGAAGAACAACCACTCATGTTCTCTGGAGTTCCTCCAATCTCACCTTGTGGTCTCTTGCATCCCTGTCATTAAAACACATATCTCAATTAAGATTTTTAGGGTGAAACTAACAGAACATAATCAATCATCTAGAACTATCACAATGACATCTGATCTCAGATTAACACTACAAAAGCTAATTAGATCGCAAGCCTCCAGGATCAAATCAACTTTTTAGCAAGATTAAAAAGCGGATCAACAAAGCAAGCAAGAAAGAGCAAGTAGATCTGAGAGGAAAAGAAGTAGAAGAAAAAACCTTGTGGTAGGTAGTACCGTTCTCTTCTTAACAAGCAATGCAAGTACCCTTCAGGCTGCCTACGTGGACCACAAACCGCCGGCTCATCACTCCGGCTGCTGAGTCACATCGGAAATGGGTGGAAGGATCAGAATTTCGCACAGAGCTCAATTTAAAGGGTGTAATTAGAATATTTTAAAAGTCAGGAATAACATTGATGCAATGGCTCAATCTGATGAACCATTTTAAGGATTTAGTCGTCAAAAAGACTTGAATATATAACAAGACCGTAAAAACAATACAAAACAAATAAAAGAAAAACGGTGAAAATCTCTCCATGGACAATATTTACTAAATTTTAATTTTTTAAATTTAAATTATATTACATCTAAATTTTATTGATAAATCAATCTAATTCTATTGAAATAATAATAAATTATATCGACTTATTTTTTAAAATAATCTAAATCATACCATAAATACTTTTTTAATTTTGAGGAATTAAATTTTTTATACGAAATACTTATATTTTATTTCCAATGTAATATATATGTGTTCCGATACTATAAATGAAATATAATGAATTAAAATTTTTATATATATCTCATTTACATCCATAGTATTATGACTTTAAAAAAATGATATACGAAATAAATAATACAACATAAATTAGTAAATATCTCCCAAATTATGTATTTTAGTAAATAAAATATTTAATTTATTTATTAAAAAATCCTATTTTTCTTTTGGATTAATTTGGATATGAAATTGGTTATATGTAAATAGTTTAATAAAGTGTATGATGCACCACAATTAATCAAGTATACGATAACATCCTCCTTTGCTTGCTTGTCTAGATCAGCTGGGATAGCTAGAAATCTAGAATAACTCTACGGAGTTAATTAATTAACAACATTGCCACACAAGTCTCGATTCGCACACTCACACCCATTCTTGAACACCAAGCGAAAGCTGAATTTCAACCCACCGCTTCTTCTTCTTCTTCTTCGTTCAAAGTCACAAAACGCCAACGAAGACAGCGATCTGACTGACCAAAAACACCGAACAATTATATACTTAGAAATCTTCTTGCAAAACAAAGGGCAAAAACAGAAAATGTATGTGGATCACGCGTTTTCGATCTCGGACGAGGACATGATGATGGGTACCTCGTACACTGTGAATAACAAGCCCCCAATCAAGGAGATCTCACTCGCTGTCGCTCTTCTTGTTTTTGGAACCCTTGGAATCATCATCGGTTCTCTCATGGCTTATAACCATGTCGGCGGTGACACTGCTCACGGTGACAACCATCACTCTGTTCTCTCTCTTTTCTTTGAAAAAATGAAAATATCTTGCATTTAGGGTTTTGAGATTTTTGTTATTCTGCTCGAATTCGACTTAAAATTCTGAAAGGTGAAAACTTTTTACTTGGAATAAAAAGATAAGAGTTTTTTACTTCTTGGGCAGCTGAAAAATTAGGAAATTGTGCTAATTAATTACTCAATTGAGAAAGTTGAAAACTTTATGAATTTTTTTAATATTTAATTTGTGGTATTTTTGTGTGAATGATTGATATAGGGTTGTTCTTTGCGATCTTGGGAACGCTGTTGTTCATACCAGGGTTCTACTACACAAGGATTGCATATTATGCTTACAAGGGTTACAAGGGATTCTCTTTCTCTAAC
The DNA here is from genome assembly GCF_014773155.1 of Arachis stenosperma. Classification (NCBI taxonomy): domain Eukaryota; kingdom Viridiplantae; phylum Streptophyta; class Magnoliopsida; order Fabales; family Fabaceae; genus Arachis; species Arachis stenosperma. The sequence continues at coordinate 44,502,418 of NC_080379.1, forward strand.
ATACCTCCAGTTTAGTTTACTTATATATGTATGTCATATTGTTAAGATGATCATATACCCTTCTCTTGTACAGATCTCTTTTTTGTTGAACTTTGTACTCTACTTTCTTTTGTGTCTAAACTAAACCATATATACTGCTACTTGCTACTACTGTTAGGATTTGTTCTATCAAGTGAATCATTCTGCTCTGAAATCGTTAACTAGGACATGGATGAATGGTGATAGTTTAAGTTTTGCGTGTCATGTGTAAGCGTGGATTAAATGATATAGAAGTATGATTTGAGGGCTTATCTCTCTCGTCTTTTCTTTTATTTTTCTGTCTTTTGGTTCTTTACATTATGAGGAGGTTTGTGTATGTATGAATTCTGAGTTATTGATTTGATTGGAAGATATTAGGTGCTGTGGATGTGGATACGTGATTGGTGAATGTGACTGAGGAAGAAGAATTAGAATTGTTAGTGTCAAAATTGAGAGAAGAATTAAAAGGGGGGAAGTAGACTCTCATTTCATTCGACATAGTTCATTACAATATCTAATACTAGTATTTATACTATTTTATTTTCGAGTAATAACTAATCCTGCCCTATTAACTTAATACTATCTTTCGAGTAAACCCAAATTATACTCACTACATTTTGCTAACAGAATACTATCTTAATTGTGACAAGAAAAACTTTCTTAACAAGTTTTCTTAGAACAGTCGTTAGAAAAACCTTAAATATATTTCGATTTGCTTCTAACTTGTAGGGGTATTAGAGAAGTTCGGGATTGGGTCCTCTGAACCATTTGAGCTAAATGATGGGTCCTATGTGTGTCATATGTAAAGCATATACCCTTGTCATTTAAGAGTATGTGATTCATACATGAATACATCATCTATATGTGACTAGCATAATTTGGAACTTAGGAAGGATGTGATTTAATTTCTGTGTGACTTGCAAGTTGCAATAATCAATTTTAGGTGCTTACATGGAGTTCAAGATGCCACTTGAACCACGCAGTGTTTTCTCCATGTTTCCCTTTCTGAAGATTGATGAACAAGATCGTTAGCAGCTGCACTAATTGACACAGTTTTTCCTTTCATTTTATAGCATTTATTTTGGTTGGTTTGGCCTATTTGTGTTGTGGACATCAAGGGGATGAAAAGGTGGATTTGCGTATCAAATCCATCATCCATTGCTAGAGAATTTTGATGAAGTCTACATTTCCATTCAACGGTTGAGATGGATGAGTCGGCAAAATGTTCTATGTAAAATAAGTACAACAAACATTTTTTTATTCAAATGCTGAGATATGGATTTTTTTATACCTTTCTCTGCTCAATTTCCTCCTTTTGGGGGCTAATATTCCTTTGTCTTATGATTGGACTATGCTTTTGAATATCATGTATGAAACCAATCATGCATAGGGAAGATTGATTTTGAAAGAAAACTTTGAAACTGATATCGTAAGGCTTGTTATGCCCTTTGGAAAAGAATATACTTTATTGAAGTCTAGAATCTAGATCAAGCATTTGGCATATTGTCAAGTTTGTTTATTGAAGCTAAGGTAGACATGATAAGTAAATAACTAAAATCCATAATTTGAAATCCCGATTATTACAAACTAGGAAAAAATATTTATATATTCACCCCAATTCATTTTATTCATTATCAGCAAAATCTTTTAAATTTTTAAAACAAGTCCAAAACTCAAAACACTCAAAATAAGCATTAGACATTCATCATCCATTATACCAAAAGTAAGATTGTCTCTCACTTTACACGGCGGTCGGCTAAGAGAACTCCATCGAACCAAGGTATTTTTAGTAATAACAATGTCATCCAAGGTGGAGATATGGACCCAAGGAAGACGGAACCACCGAGCATAACTGCATAATCGTGACTGATGAAAGAAAAAGGATCTTCAAGAGTGTAGCCGCCGCAGAGGTGGGTGGTGACGTATACCAATTCTTTAAGGTTCATTCAGACTAAAGACGACAAAGGAGACTTCATCTAGTTATCGGGGCGGGTTTGTGGGGTTTGGGAGTCATGGCAGCTTTGCCCAGGCCTTTCTGGCCATGATAATAAAAAAAAAAAAAAACACTCGTTGAATTATTTAGTAAGAAATAAGAGAAAAGTGGTAAAAAAAAGTTTAACTCTCAAAAGACAAAGGTGAGTTTTCTTGCAACATCTGCTTGGCCACCACCAGCATGAGGGGTGGCTTTGTGAGAGGAGGAGCATCTCATCCACACTCATCGAGGTAAATGTTCGGAGGTAATGGGGAGTCATCTGCTAGGAACACAAAGGAAGAGTAAGAGACTAGAAGGTGTGGAGTTCTCTGGAAGTATAGCTATAGTTCCTAGAGTGGAAGAATGGATGGAAGAGGAGGAGGATGGTAGCAGAGGAGGGGAACCAATTATTCAGGAGGATGCTAGTGCAGATCAAAATGCACATGAGAATACTAAGAAAGTTTCGTTTGGCGTTTGTTAGTGTGGTCAGAAGTGGAGGAAAAGGGAGGCCAGATGAGGATGGAAATGAAGCTAATAGCGAGGATAAAAATGCTACTCCTGAGGAGAAGGAGGAAGAAGAAAATATCTCTATTCAGAAACTGCCAAACGGTCTCTATAATGTAGTGATCCCTCAAGATAGGGTTGTGCATGGGCCGGGTGAAATCGGGTTTGATGTGACCTAAACCCGACCCAAAATATATACTGGGCATATTTGTTAGATCCGAACCCAACCCTAAATCCGATGAAACCTATATACTTTCGAGCCACGATTATACCGGGTGAAAACCGGGCCGTTAACATTATATTATCTTGATACCTTCTTGTAAGTTAGCATGTAAAAATATCCAAATTTTCAAGACTCCAACCATTATTTGACATGGTAAAACTCACTTAGAAAAATATAATAAGAACCAACTCTTCTCTAAAATTAACGCATAACCATAATCAATACTAATATTGCCTAATAAGTAATAACACCAAATATTTAAATCAATACAAATAACACAAGATTATGCATTAGTCTAAAGTCTTATGCATTTTAAACATAAAACATTAACTTATAGTCTTCTATATAATGACTAATAACACAAAATATTAAGGATTACAATACTTAAATTTCACATAATAATAGACATCATCCATCACTAATAACACAAAATATTAATTATGTATGATGATCGGGCCACCGGACCGATTTCGGGTGACCCGAGCTATGGCTCGGACCTGACCCGAAATAATGACCGGGTCTATTTTTAAGATCCATACCCGGCCCTAGACCCGATGAAATCACACCAAATTAGCCCCAAAAGTGTTCGGGACCGGGCCGGGTCTTCGAGCCGGGCCGGGCCATGCATACCCCTACCTGAAGAAGTGAAGAGCAAACTCAGGAAGGATTGGTGGGAAACCCTCATTGTTAAACTCTTTGAAAGGAAGATCTTTCTATCTGCCATACAGAGAAGGCTGCAAGCGATGTGGGGAAGAATGGGGTCCATAGAAGTGATTGACATAGGAAATGAGTTTTTCCTTGTTAAATTCTTTAATTCGGAAGATCTTGACTTTGCGATAATGGAGGGACCATGGAAGATTTTGGATCACTACCTCACCATTCCACTATTGAAGCCGGATTTTAATTCGGCTGATGCCACCATAGATAACATAGCAGTTTGGATAAGGCTTCCTGATCATGCTATAGAATATTACGACAGGGCAATCCTCGAGAAGATAGGAGGCATTGTGGGTCGCATAATTAAAGTGGACTCTAATACTGCTCAAATAAGCTAAGGGAAGTTTGCGCATCTTTGTGTAGAGGTTGAGCTGGATAAGCCCTTGGTTTCTCAATATCTAATCAATGAAAAATCCCATAAGATAGAGTATGAAGGGTTGCACCAAGTCTGCTTTGGATGTGGACGTATAGGGCATGAAAAGAACCAATGTCCAGAAGCTCAAAGTGGAAATGGAGCGGCACAGAACTAGCAGAGCTCAGAAGTGAATCAAAATCCAAATCAGAATTCAGTGCTGAAGGTAGAGGGTGATGCCATAATGATCAGCAAATATAATGAAAAGGGTAAAAATGTCATTGATCAGACACAGGAGACTTATGTGCCTTGGATGCTAGTCCAGAAAAGCGTACATGGCAGGAGGAGTGTGAAAATAGGGGAAGGAATGCGAAATGACGAGGGAAGAAAAAAAAAGGGAAAGAGGACAGTATAGTACAATTATCCCGTTTTGCAATTCTACAAGAAAATAATGAGGAAAGCCATGATCCTACCAATCATGAGCAGTTAGGTAATGACGCTAATAAAGACAAAACAACTAAAAGCTTTCAAGGAGGTAAAAGGACACACAAAGCTAATGCTAATGCCAAAAACACACCTTCAGCTATACACACAGCCCAAAAGAGCCATAACTCTGGCCCAAACCCACAAACCCCACCTGCCAAAAACTGCCAATAACCTACAACAACTAAAAAAGGAACCAACCCTAGCCCAAAACAGCAAATGAACATAGATCAAAATCACATGGCCACACAAAATAATAATCTCAAAGCCCCAATAGACCAAAACTAGCAAACCCACAGTATGGATATAGAAAACCCAAGGCCCAACCCAGAAAATTAGAAGGAGCCTAACCCTTGATAAACCCCATTTTTAGGGTTTATCTTGTACTTAATTTAGGAAATTTTATCAATTTTTCTCACATTTATTCAATGAAATAGTATGGTTTTGTAATTCCCTCTTAATTTGTGCTTAAGTGTAAAAACATGCTTTTTAGGTCTTTAATTGCTAATTTTAATTCACTTTGATTCTACTAGATGCCTTGATGTGTTTGTTAGTGAATTCAGGATGAAAAGGCTAGTAATGGATCAAAGGAATGAAGAGAAAAGCATGCAAAGTAGAAAATAAATGAAAAATCAAGGATTTGGAGTGCAAACATCAACGCGCACGTGTGACAGACGCGCACGCGTGAATATGAAGTCGCATGGCGACGCGTACGCGTGACATGACACGTACGTGTGAGAAGAAAATGCCAAGTAAAGTGTACGCGTCGCAGCTCGCACGTGACCCCATTAAAGGGAAAACGTTGGGGGCGATTTCTGAGCTTCCCAGCTCCCAAATCCAACTGATTCCAGAGACTATTTCATGCAGAATTCAAGATGGGTCAAGGGAGAGAATAATTAGTAGGAGTTTTCACCATGATTTAGTTAGTTTCTAGAGAGAGAAGCTCTCTCTTCTCTCTAGAATTAGGTTAGGATTAGGTTAAATTCTCTTAGATCTAAGTTTTCTTGTTTTCATCTGGTTTTCTTTACAATTTCTTGTTGCTACATCTTTGCTTTCTTAGTTTTATTTGTTATTTCCTTTATTTTGTTGTTTTTATGAGACACTCTTGTTTCCTTTCATTTCCTTTAATGCACTTTATGTTTTATGTTTCTTATTGTTTAATTGCCTTGTTATTGTTGATTTCTTGCTTTTAGTAGTTGTAGATTTACTATTTCTTGCAATTTACCATGCTTTTCTTTTATACCTTCCAAGTGTTTGATAAAATTCTTGGTTGGATTTTAGAGTAGATTTTTGTGTTCTTGGCTTGGGATGGTAACTTAGGTGAACTTGAGTTGCTAATGTCCAAGTGATTGATGATTGGTGTCCATTGACTCTAGCTTCCACTAAGTTAATTAGTGAGGTGGCTAAGACTTATGGATTAGAATTGATAAAGTTCATTTGACTTTCCTTCAATTGTTAGAGGATGACTTAATGGGATTGATCCTTGCAATTATCATATTGTGGTTAGTGACAAGGATAATGATCCTTAACCATTAACCCTGCCAAGACCTTTTTATCATTTGAGTTTCATTTACTTTTCTTGTCTCTTATTCCAAAACCCCAAAAACACTTATCCATAACCAATAATTGAGCACACTTCCCTGTAATTCTTTGAGAGACGACCCGAGGTTTAAATACTTCGGTTATTTTCATTGGGATTTGTACTTGTGACAAACAAATTAAATCTTGATTAAGGATTGTTTGTTGGTTTAGAACTATACTTGCAACGAGATATTTATTGTAAAATTCTTTACCAACATAAAATCCTTACATCAAATTTTGGCGCCGTTGCCGGGAAATTGCAAATGTGTGCCTTGTTATTGGTTATTGTATATATGTGAATATTGTGAATATGCTTCTTTGTTAGTTGTTGCTAGTTTTAGGAGTTTGCTTTCATTATTTCTTATTAGCTTTTGATTTTATTGTCTTTTCACTATGAATTCTCATCACTTTGGCTATGAGTGTGGTTTCAATTATGTTGTAGGGAATGGAAACTTCAATGAGGATGTGCATCAAGGGTGGAACAATCAAAGATGGGAGGAGTCTCAAGGGATTGATCAACCTTCTTGGCAACAACCTCCTCCGGTTTCTCATAGTATAATCCAAACCCTAATGCATATCAATCCAATAGCTATGATGGACATCCTTGTGGCTATCAACAACCACCACCATATGCCTATGAATCTCATCCTCAACATAGCCCTCAACCATACTCACAAGCCCTTTTTTACCAATTGCCTTCCTATGACCCTCATCCACCATACCACCAACCCTCTCTACCACATCCTTGTGACCATTATGAGCAAAAACCCATAGAACCACCACAATTCCATCACAATTACTCCCAAGAATCACCTCAATACACACTATCTCCATATTTCTACCAAGAAGAACCATCTTCCTATTATGAACCATTTCTCCAAAATAATGAACCCTCCTATCCACCCCAAATCTCAATAGATGATTCTCTCTCTTTGCTACTTCAAGGGCAAGAAGATATACAAAAGAACATACTAGAATTTGTGGCTACCTTGACCAAGGTAGTACACACTTTGGCCTCCCAATACTCATGCACTCAAAGTACTTTCATGGCCACATATGAAGAATCAAATGAAGAGTTTAGCATGAAGGAGGGATTAAAAACTTCGGTGGAGAACACAGAGCGGGATTTTGTATTGGAGCAATTGGAGGAAGCTATGATTGTTGAAGAAGAGGAAGAAGTGGTTGAAGACTTAGGAGATGCAGAACCACCATCGGAATCTCAAGAACCTCCTTCCAAGAAGCTTGAAATTGATGTTGAGGAGGGGGTACAACCTCCAAGGCATATCATAGTTGGAGACTTTGAAGAGGTTGATCAAGAGATGGATTCAATAATTGATGAATTCTTATCTAAATTTGAATTCTCTCCCATTGGACATGAAATTGAGGTCATTGAAGTGACATTGGTGACCTTGTTGAAGACTCTTCCATTGGGTGTGAAGTCGATGTTGAAGTGGACTTCGCACAACCTCTAAGATTTGATTCGATTGATGATGAGGAGGAGTTGGAAGAAGTTAACAAACAAGGAGAAGTTGAAGGAAGTTGTCAAGTGGTGGATGTAATCAAAGAATTGCATAAGGGAGTAGAACTTGCAAGATTATTGGAAACACCTCTCCCCAAGCCATCACCATCCATTCTTTCATTTAAGTGGGTAAAATTCTTATCCTTAAACCTTACTTTCTCACTTGAATATGGTTTGCTTAAGACGGATGGTCAACTTAGGAGGCTTTGTGGCATTAAGCGTAAGAGAATGATGTTTAGTGGTTGGCGTTGCAAATCAAGGCTCATTATGGTTAATACTTCAAGGATTAGATACAAGGGTTAGGCTAGTGCTCAATTGGATGTGTCTAGAAGGAGAGTTTGGTATTATATTGAGAATTCCTCTTGCTTGCCACCCGGATGGATTAATGATGATCAATTTGAAGACGGGTGTAAAAATAAGATTTGGGATCCAGGAATACATGAGGATTAAATTTGTGAGCCCTTAGCTTGTGCGGAACTCCATCAAAACTTGGTAATATTAATTTTGAAGAGTGGAGCTCATTGGAAGACTAAGCATTGGTGGATGTTCGAGGATGGATTCAAGCACAAGCCACCTTGATGAGGAGCTCCCTATAAATCCAACTTAAGGGCAATAAACAAAAGTGTTAGGTGGGAGACACCCCACCATAGTAACATCTTTCCCTTTTCCTTTTTGTAAATATTGGTAAAATTAGTTTAATTTTCTGTTTTGTTTAGTTAGTTGAGGTTATTTGGGAGTCTAGTAGGTTAAATAAGGTTTTATGGTATTTTGGTAGCTGTTTGGAGGTTTGGAGTGCTTGGTTTGGTGCAAGAACTTGAAAAATTTTGAAAAACAGAGCACTATGCCATGCGTACACGTCACCTACGCGTACGCGTAACCTACGCATATGCGTAACCTACGCGTACGCGTGACCACAAGATTTTCGACCATCCACGCATACGCATCACCCACGTGTACGCGTGGATCCAAAATTTTCACCTCCCATACAAAAATCCGAGATTTGTGCGAGTTTTGTGCTGAAATTGTGCCTTTAACACAAAATCCAGCCATGTGTACACGTCACCCATGCGTACATGTCGCCCCTCTAAATAACCCATCACGCATACACGTCGCGCCCATTTCATCTATCCACGCTTACGCGTCACTCCACGCACACGCGTGGAATGCCCTGTTTCACCACTCTTCTTTTCTTATCTTCTTTCCATTTCTTTCCTTCTTCTCTCTTCTCTTCTTTTATTTTCCTTCTCTAACCATCATCCAACACTACTAATCACCATCTAACACCATTTCTTTTAGTTAGATAGTTAGTTAGTTGTCTAGTTAGTTTGTTTATGTTTATTTTTCTGTTTTTCATTATAAGTGTTGGATTATTAATATTATTTGTTGTTTATTACTGCTTATTAACTTGATGCTATTTTAACATAATTGTTTTTGTTATTCATTGTTGGATTCTTTGTTGAGGTTACAATTTGCTACTTGGTTTTGAGTCCTTAATTCTTAATATTTTTGAATATCAAGTGCATGAAAATTGCCTTTTAAAGCATTCTAAATCTTTTTGAATTGCATGATTTGGCTATCATGTGATTTGAATCCTTTTCTTTGATCAGGTAATTTCATGATAGATGTTGTACATTTATCTTAATGAATTGTGTTTCTTGATCATATGCATCCATATGTTATGCTTATTGATGAGCGGATAATTTATACGCTTTTTGGCATTGTTTTTAGGTAGTTTTTAGTAAGTTCAAGCTACTTTTAGGGATGTTTTCATTAGTTTTTATGTTAAATTCACATTTCTGGACTTTACTATGAGTTTGTGTGTTTTTTTGTGATTTCAGGTAATTTCTGGCTGAAATTGAGGGACTTGAGCAAAACTCTGAAAAAGGCTGACAAAAGGACTGCTGATGCTGTTGGAATCTGACCTCCCTGCACTCAAAATAAATTTTCTGGAGCTACAGAACTCCAATTGGCGCGCTCTCAACGGCGTTGAAAAGTAGACATCCAGGGCTTTCCAGCAATATATAATAGTCCATACTTTATTCGGAAATTGACGACGTAACTTGGCGTTGAACACCAAGTACATGCTGCTGTCTAGAGTTAAACGCCAGAAAAACGTCATGATCCGGAGTTGAACGCCCAAAACACGTCATAACTTGGAGTTCAACTCCAAGAAAAGCCTCAGCTCGTGGATAGATCAAGCTCAGCCCAAACATACACCAAGTGGGCCCCGGAAGTAGATTTATGCATCAATTACTTACTCATGTAAACCCTAGGAGCTAGTTTATTATAAATAGAACTTTTTACTATCATAATCTCATCCTGGATTGTATTTTGAATCTTTTGATCACCTTCTAGGGGGCTGGCCATTCGGCCATGCCTGAACCTTTCACTTATGTATTTTCAACAGTGGAGTTTCTGCACACCATAGATTAAGGGTGTGGAGCTCTGCTGTACCTCAAGTTTCAATACAATTACTATTACTTTCTATTCAATTCTCTTTTATTCTTATTCCAAGATATACGTTGCACTTAACTTTGATGAATGTGATGATCCGTGACACTCATCATCATTTTCACCTATGAACGCGCGTGACTGACAACCACTTCCGTTCTACTCTAGGCTGGGCGCATATCTCTTAGATTTCCCAACAGAATCTTCGTGGTATAAGCTAGATAGATGGCGGCATTCATGGGGATCCGAAAAGTCTAACCTTGTCTGTGGTATTCCGAGTAGGATTCTGGGAATCCGGAAAGTCTAACCTTGTCTGTGGTATTCCGAGTAGGATTCCGGTATTGAATGACTGTGACGAGCTTCAAACTCCTGAAGGCTGGGCGTTAGTGACAGACGCAAAAGAATCAATGGATTCTATTCCAACCTGATTGAGAACCGACAGATGATTAGCCGTGCTGTGACAGAGCATTTGGACCATTTTCACTGAGAGGATGGGATGTAGCTATCAACCAAGGGTGATGCCTCCAGACGATTAGCCGTGCAGTGACAGCGCATATGACCATTTTTCCGAGAGGATTAAAAGTATCCATTGATGATGGTGATGCCCTACATACAGCTTGCCATGGAAAGGAGTAAGAAGGATTGGAAGAGCGAGTAGTGAAGTAGAGTTTCAAGAGGAGCACAGCATCTCCATACGCCTATCTGAAATTCCCACTCTTGAATTACATAAGTATTTCTATCCCTCTTATTTTCTTTTTATCATTAATTTTCGAAAACCAAAACTATTTAATCTGCCTAACTGAGATTTACAAGGTGACCATAGCTTGCTTCATACCAACAATCTCTGTGGGATCGACCCTTACTCGCGTAAGGTTTATTACTTGGACGACCCAGTACACTTGCTGGTTAGTTGAACGAAGTTGTGTCCACACATAGCAGAGAGCCACAATAATAATCCCATATAAAATAAAGAATACAATATTGTGAGTATCACAATTTCGTCCACCAAGTTTTTGGCGCCGTTGCCGGGGATTGTTCGAGTATGGACAACTGACGGTTCATCTTGTTGCTCAGATTAGGTAATTTTCTTTTCAAAAAGTTTTCTAAAATCTTTCAAAAATATTTTTTTTATTATTTTCGTTTTTTTTAATATAATTTTCGAAAAAAAATAATAAAAATACTAAAAAAATCATAAAATCATAAAAAACCAAAAATATTTTGTGTTTTTTGTTTGAGTCTTGAGTCAATTTTTAAGTTTGGTGTCATTTGCATGCTTTAAAAATTTTTCTTGCATTTTTTCGAAAATTCCATGCATTCATAGTGTTCTTCATGATCTTCAAGTTGTTCTTGGTAAGTTTTCTTGTTTGATCTTGATGTTTTCTTATTTTGTGTTGTTTGTTGTTTTTCATGTGCATTTTTCGTTTGTTAGAGTCCATGCATTAAAGATTTCTAAGTTTGGTGTCTTGCATGTTTTCTTTGCATTAAAAATTTTTCAAAAATATGTTCTTGATGTTCATCATGATCTTCAAAGTGTTCTTGGTGTTCATCTTGACATTCATAGTGTTCTTGCATGCATCTTGTGTTTTGATCCAAAATTTTCATGTTTTGGGTCACTTTTGTGTTTTTCTCTCTCATCAAAAAAAAAATTCAAAAATAAAAAAATATCTTTTCCTTATTTCTCTCTAAAATTTCGAGAATTTGAGTTGACTTAGTCAAAAAATTTTTAAATTTAGTTATTTCTTGTAAGTCAAGTCAAATTTTCAATTTTAGAAATCTTATCTTTTCAAAATCTTTTTCAAAAATCATATCTTTTTCATTTTTTCTATTTTTTCGAAAATTTTGAAAATTATTTTCCAAAAATCTTTTTCTTAATTTTATTTCAAATTTTCGAAAATTTAGCTAACAATTAATGTGATTGGTTCAAAAATTTGAAGTTTGTTACTTTCTTGTTAAGAAAGATTCAATCTTTAAATTCTAGAATCTTATCTTGTAGTTTCTTGTTAGTTAAGTCATTTTAAAAATTAAATCTTTTTCAAAATATCTTTTTCTTAAAAATCTTATCTTTTTCAAAATTTTATCTTTTTCAAAATTTGATTTCAAAATATCTTATCTAACTTCCTATCTTCTTATCTTTTTCAAATTTGATTTTAAAATCTTTTTCAATCAACTAACTAACTTTTTGTTTGTTTCTTATCTTTTTCAAAACCACCTAACTACGTTCCCTCTTCAATTTTCGAAAATACCTCTCTCTTTTTCAAAAATTCTTTTTAATTAATTAATTGTTTTAAATTTTAATTTCAATTATATTTTATCTTTAATTTTCAAAAATTACTAACCTCTTTTTCAAAATTATTTTCGAAATTTCCCTTCTCTTTTCTTCTTCTATTTAATTATTTAATTACTAACACTTCTCTTCACCTCTCTTCATCCAAAAATCCGAATCTATCCTTCCTCATTCTTCTCCCCTTTCTTCTTCTACTAACATAAAGGAATCTCTATACTGTGACATAGAGGATTCCTCTTTCTTTTCTTGTTTTCTTCTCTTTCATATGAGCAGGAACAGGGATAAAGGCACTCTTGTTGAAATTGATCCAGAACCTGAAAGGACTCTGAAGAGAAAATTAAGAGAAGCTAAGTTACAACAATCCAGAAACAACCTTTCAGAAATTTTCGAACAAGAGAAGGAGATGGCAACCGAAAATAATAATAATGCAAGGAGAATGCTTGGTGACTTCACAAAGCCAACGTCCAAGTTTGATGGAAGAAGCATCTCCATTCCTGCCATTGGAGCCAATAATTTTGAGCTTAAGCCTCAACTAGTTGCTTTAATGCAACAAAACTGCAAGTTTTATGGACTTCCATCTGAAGATCCTTATCAGTTTTTAACTGAATTCTTGCAGATCTGTGAGACTGTAAAGACGAATGGAGTTGATCCTGAAGTCTACAGACTCATGTTTTTCCCTTTTGCTGTAAGAGACAGAGCTAGAATATGGTTGGATTCACAACCTAAGGATAGCCTGGACTCCTGGGATAAGCTGGTCACAGCCTTCTTGGATAAATTCTTTTCTCCTCAAAAGCTGAGCAAGCTGAGAGTGGATGTTCAAACCTTCAAACAAAAAGATGGTGAATCCCTCTATGAAGCTTGGGAAAGATACAAGCAGCTGACCAAAAGATGTCCATCTGACATGTTTTCAGAATGGACCATATTAGATATATTCTATTATGGTCTATCTGAATTTTCGAAAATGTAATTGGACCACTCTGCAGGTGGATCTATTCACCTGAAGAAAACGCCTGAAGAGGCTCAAAAACTCATTGAGATGGCTGCAAATAACCAATTCATGTACACTTCTGAGAGGAATTCCGTGAATAATGGGATACCTCAAAAGAAAGGAGTTCTTGAAATTGATGCTCTGAATGCCATATTGGCTCAGAACAAAGTGTTGACTCAACAGGTCAACATGATCTCTCAAAATCTAAATGGATGGCAACATGCATCCAACAGTACTAAAGAGGCAGCTTCTGAAGAAGCTTATGATCCTGAGAACCCTGCCATGGCAGAGGTTAATTACATGGGTGAACCTTATGGAAACACCTATAACTCATCATGGAGAAATCATCCAAATTTCTCATGGAAGGATCAACAAAAACCTCAACAAGGTTTTAACAATGGTGGACGCAATAGGCTGAGCAATAGTAAGCCATATCCATCATCTTCTCAGCAACAGACAGAGAATTCTGAACAAAACACTTCTAATTTAGCCAATATAGTTTCTGATCTGTCAAAAGCCACTTTTAGTTTCATGAGTGAAACAAGATCCTCCATTAGAAATCTGGAGGCACAAGTAGGCCAGCTGAGTAAGAAAGTTATTGAAACTCCTCCCAGTATTCTCCCAAGCAATACAGAAGATAATCCAAAAGGAGAGTGCAAGGCCATTGATATAATCAATGTGGCCGAATGCACTAGGGAGGAGGAGGACGAAAATCCTAGTGAGGAAGACCTCCTGGGACGTCCCTCAAGCAAGAAGGAGTTTCCTATTAAGGATCCAAAGGAATCTGAGGCTCATATAGAGACCATAGAGATTCCATTAAATCTCCTTCTGCCATTCATGAGCTCTGAAGACTATTCTTCCTCTGAAGAGGATGAAGATGTAACTGGAGAGCAAGTTGCTCAATACTTAGGAGCTATCATGAAGCTAAATGCCAAGTTATTTGGTAATGAGACTTGGGAAAGTGAACCTCCCTTGCTCATTAGTGAACTAGATACTTGGATTCAGAAAACTCTACCTCAAAAGAAACAATATCCTGGCAAGTTCCTAATACCTTGTACCATAGGCACCATGACCTTTGCAAAAGCTCTGTGTGATCTGGGGTCAGGAATAAATCTTATGCCACTCTCTGTAATGGAGAAGCTGGGGATCATTGAGGTACAACCCGCCTTGTTATCATTGCAATTGGCAGACAAGTCATTGAGACAAGCTTATGGGTTAGTAGAGGACGTGCTAGTAAAGGTTGAAGGCCTTTACATCCCTGCTGATTTCATTATCTTAGACACTAGGAAGGAAGATGATGAATGCATCATCCTTGGAAGACCTTTCCTAGCCACAGCAGGAGCTGTGATAGATGTCAACAGAGGTGAATTAGTCCTTCAATTGAATGGGGACTACCTTGTGTTTAAAGCACATGGCCATCCCTCTGTGACAAAAGCGAGTAAGCATGAAGAGCTTCTCTCAGTTCAGAGTCAAGAAGAGCCCCCACAGTCAAACTCTAAGTTTGGTGTTGGGAGGCCACAACCAAACTCTAAGTTTGGTGTTAAGATCCCATATCCAAACTCTAAGTTTGGTGTGGGCAACTATACAACATTGACCTGATCACCTTGTGGCTCCATGAGAGCCACTGTCAAGCTATTGACATTAAAGAAGCGCTTGTTGGGAGGCAACCCAATTTTATTTATCTAATTTTTATTTTATTGTTATTTTGTGTTTTATTAGGTACATGATCATGAGGAGTCACGAAAAAATCATAAAAATTAAAAACAGAATCAAAAACAGCAGAAGAAAAAAAATCACACCCTGAAGGATGCACAGGCTGGCGTTCAACGCCAGTAAGATGCATCTGGCTGGCGTTCAACGCCAGAACAGAGCACCATTCTGGCGCTGAACGCCAGAAACAAGCAACATTCTGGTGCTGAACGCCAGGAATGTGCCTAGAGAAGAAAAGCTGGCGCTGAACGCCAGTAACAAGCATGAAACTGGCGTTCAACGCCAGAAACATGCTTTACATGGGCGTTGAATGCCCAAAACGTGCACCAATGGGCGTTTAAACGCCAGAATGGTGTGCCAAGGCATTTTACATGCCTATTTGGTGCAAGGATGGAATTCCTTGACACCTCAGGACCTGTGGACCCCACAGGACCACCTCAGGATCTGTAGACCCCACATGATCCCCACCTAACATATTCCTACCTTACCTCCTAATCCTAGTTTTGTGATTACTCTTCCCCATATCACACTTCCCAAAACCCTTCACCAATCACCTCAATTCCTCTTCCCAATCAACCCATTCACCACTCACATCCATCCACTCTTCCCCATACACCCCACCTACCTTCAAAAATTCAAAACCATTTTCCCACCCATTCCCACCCTAAATGGCCGAAACCACACTACCCCCTCTCCCTATAAATACCCTTCCATTCTACTTCATTTTCACACAACACAACCCTCTCTTCTCCCACTTAACCGAACCTACATCACTCCCTCTCTACCATATTCTCTTCTTCTTCTTCTTCTCTTCTTTCTTCTATTGCTCGAGGACGAGCAATATTTTAAGTTTGGTGTGGTAAAAGCATAAGCTTTTTTGTTTTTCCATTACCATCAATGGCACCTAAGGCCGGAGGATCCTCTAGAAAAGGAAAAGGGAAGACAAAAGCTTCCACCTCCGAGTCATGGGAGATGGAAAGATTCATCTCTAAGAGCCATTGGTGCACGAAATTGCAATCACACTTTTGCAACTCCGTACAACTAACCAGCAAGTGCACTGGGTCGTCCAAGTAATACCTTGCGTGAGCAAGGGTCGATCCCACGGAGATTGTCGGCTTGAAGCAAGCTATGGTTATCTTGTAAATCTTAGTCAGGATATCAGAAATTATCGGGATTGATTGTGAAAAGCAACAGAACATGAAATAAGTACTTGTTATGCAGTAATGGAGAATAGGTTGGGGTTTTGGAGATGCTCCATCTTCTGAATCTCTGCTTTCCTACTGTCTTCTTCATCAAACACGCAAGGCTCCTTCCATGGCAAGCTGTATGTAGGGTTTCACCGTTGTCAGTGGCTACCTCCCATCCTCTCAGTGAAAACGTTCCTATGCTCTGTCACAGCATGGCTAATCATCTGTCGGTTCTCGGTCAGGCCGGAATAGAATCCATTGATTCTTTTGCGTCTGTCACTAACGCCCCGCCTGCTAGGAGTTTGAAGCACGTCACAGTCATTCAATCACTGAATCCTACTCAGAATACCACAGACAAGGTTTAGACCTTCCGGATTCTCTTGAATGCCGCCATCAGTTCTAGCTTATACCACGAAGATTCTGATTAAGGAATCCAAGAGATATCTACTCAATCTAAGGTAGAACGGAGGTGGTTGTCAGGCACACGTTCATAGTTGAGAATATGATGAGTGTCACGGATCATCACATTCATCCGGGTTAAGAACAAGTGATATCTTAGAATGGAAGCAAGCATGATTGAATAAGAAACAGTAGTAATTGCATTAATCCATCAAGACACAGCAGAGCTCCTCACCCCCAACCATGGGGTTTAGAGACTCATACCGTGGAAAGTACACAAAGAAACGTGTAAAGTGTCATGAGGTCCAGATACAATGTCAAAAGATCCTATTAATAGTTAACTAGTAACCTAAGGTTTACAGAAATGAGTAAATGACAGAAAAATCCACTTCCGGGCCCACTTGGTGTGTGCTTGGGCTGAGCATTGAAGCTTTCATGTGTAGAGACCTTTTCTGGAGTTAAACGCCAGCTTTCATGCCAGTTTGGGCGTTTAACTCCAAGTTTTATGCCAGTTCCAGCGTTAAACACTGGAATTTCTGAGGCTGAATTGCCACGCCGGTTTGGGCCATCAAATCTCGGGCAAAGTATGGACTATTATACATTGCTGGAAAGCCCAGGATGTCTACTTTCCAATGCCGTTGAGAGCGCGCCAATTGGGCTTCTGTAGCTCCAGAAAATCCACTTCGAGTGCAGGGAGGTCAGAATCCAACAGCATCTGCAGTCCTTTTCAGTCTCTGAATCAGATTTTTGCTCAGGACCCTCAATTTCAGCTAGAAAATACCTGAAATCACAGAAAAACACACAAACTCATAGTAAAGTCCAGAAAAGTGAATTTTAACTAAAAACTAATAAAAATATACTAAAAACTAACTAGATCATACTAAAAACATACTAAAAACAACGCCAAAAAGCGTACAAATTATCCGCTCATCAGCCATCATGACCACTTCTATGATGTTGTGGCAAAGAAGAAGGTGATCCCCGAGGTCCCTTTCAAGCTCAAAAAGAATGAGTATCCAGAGATCCGACATGAGATCCTAAGAAGAGGTTGGGAAGTCCTAACCAACCCCATGCAACAAGTCGGAATCTTAATGGTTCAAGAGTTCTATGCCAATGCATGGATCATTAGGAACCATGATCAAAGTATGAACCCGAGTCCAAAGAATTATCTCACAATGGTTCGGGGGAAATACTTAGATTTTAGTCCGGAAAATGTGAGGTTGGCATTCCACTTGCCCATGATGCAAGGAGATGAACGCCCCTACACTAGAAGGGTCAACTTTAATCAAAGGTTGGACCAAGTCCTTATGGACATATGTGTGGAAGGAGCTCAGTGGAAGAGAGACTCCAAAGGCAAGCCAGTCCAACTAAGAAGACTGGACCTCAAGCCTGTGGCTAGAGGATGGTTGGAGTTCATTCAACGCTCCATCATCCCCACTAGCAACCGATCTGAAGTTACTGTGGATCGGGCCATCTTGATTCATGGCATCATGATTGGAGAGGAAGTAGAAGTTCATGAGGTCATCTCCAATGAAATCTACAAAATAGCCGACAAGCTTTCACATATGGCACGGCTAGCTTTTCCTCACCTTATTTGCCATCTATGTTACTCAGCTGGAGTCATCATAGAAGGAGACACCCTCATTGAAGAGGATAAGCCCATCACCAAGAAGAGGATGGAGCAAGTAAGAGAGACCCCTCACGGTTCTCAAGAGATGCATGAGGAAGCTCATCATCAAGAAATCCCTGAAATGCCTCAAGGGATGCACTTTCCTCCCAACAACTATTGGGAACAACTCAACACTTCCTTAGAAGATTTGAGCCACAATGTTGAACAACTAAGGGTGGAACATCATGAGCACTCCATCATTCTCCATGAAATAAGAGAAGATCAAAGAGCAATGAGGGAGGAGCAACAAAGGCAAGGAAGGGACATAGAAGAGCTTAAGAACATCATTGGTCCTTCAAGAAGAAGACGCCACTAAAGGTGGATTCATTCCTTGTTCTTCATTTCTTTCTGTTTTTGGTTTTTAATGTTGTGTTTATCTATGTTTTGTGTCTTTACTTCATGATCATTAGTATGTAGTAACTATGCCTTAAAGCTATGAATAAATTCCATTAATCCTTCACCTCTCTTAAATGAAAAATGTTTTAATTCAAAAGAACAAGAAGTACATGAATTTCGAATTTATCCTTGAATTTAATTTAATTATATTGATGTGGTGACAATACTTTTTGTTTTCTGAATGAATGATTGAACAGTGCATATTTTTGATCTTGTTGTTTATGAATGTTAAAACTGTTGGCTCTTGAAAGAATGATGAACAAAGAGAAATGTTATTGATGATCTGAAAAATCATGAAATTAATTCTTGAAGCAAGAAAAAGCAGTGAAAAAGAAGAAGCTTGCAAAAAAAATGGCGAAAAAAATAGAAAGAAAAAGAAAAAGCAAGCAGAAAAAGCCAATAGCCCTTAAAACCAAAAGGCAAGGGTAAAAAGGATCCAAGGCTTTGAGCATCAATGGATAGGAGGGCCCAAGGAAATAAAATCCAGGCCTAAGCGGCTAAATCAAGCTGTCCCTAACCATGTGATTGTGTCATGAAGGTCCAAGTGAAAAGCTTGAGACTGAGTGGTTAAAGTCGTGATCCAAAGCAAAAGAGTGTGCTTAAGAGCTCTGGACACCTCTAACTGGGGACTCTAGCAAAGCTGAGTCACAATCTGAAAAGGTTCACCCAGTTATGTGTCTGTGGCATTTATGTATCCGGTTGTAATACTGGAAAACAAAGTGCTTTGGGCCACGGCCAAGACTCATAAGTAGCTGTGTTCAAGAATCAACATACTTAACTAGGAAAGTCAATAACACTATCCGAAATTCTAAGTTCCTAGAGAAGCCAATCATTCTAAACTTCAAAGGAAAAAGTGAGATGCCAAAACTGTTCAGAAGCAAAAAGCTACAAGTCCCGCTCATCTAATTATAATTAATATTCACTGATATTTTGGAATTTATAGTATATTCTCTTCTTTTTATCCTATTTGATTTTCAGTTGCTTGGGGACAAGCAACAATTTAAGTTTGGTGTTGTGATGAGCGGATAATTTATACGCTTTTTGGCATTGTTTTTAGGTAGTTTTTAGTAAGTTCAAGCTACATTTAGGGATGTTTTCATTAGTTTTTATGTTAAATTCACATTTCTGGACTTTACTATGAGTTTGTGTGTTTTTCTGTGATTTCAGGTAATTTCTGGCTGAAATTGAGGGACTTGAGCAAAACTCTGAAAAAGGCTGACAAAAGGACTGCTGATGCTGTTGGAATCTGACCTCCCTGCACTCAAAATGAATTTTCTGGAGCTACAGAACTCCAATTGGCGCGCTCTCAACGGCGTTGGAAAGTAGACATCCAGGGCTTTCCAGAAATATATAATAATCCATACTTTATTCGGAAATTGACGACGTAACTTGGCGTTGAACGCCAAGTACATGCTGCTGTCTGGAGTTAAACGCCAGAAAAACGTCATGATCCAGAGTTGAACGCCCAAAACACGTCATAACTTGGAGTTCAACTCCAAGAAAAGCTTCAGCTCGTGGATAGATCAAGCTCAGCCCAAACATACACCAAGTGGGCCCCGGAAGTGGATTTATGCATCAATTACTTACTCATGTAAACCCTAGGAACTAGTTTATTATAAATAGAACTTTTTACTATCATAATCTCATCCTGGATTGTATTTTGAATCTTTTGATCACCTTCTAGGGGGCTGGCCATTCGGCCATGCCTGAACTTTTCACTTATGTATTTTCAACAGTGGAGTTTCTGCACACCATAGATTAAGGGTGTGGAGCTCTGTTGTACCTCAAGTTTCAATACAATTACTATTACTTTCTATTCAATTCTCTTTTATTCTTATTCCAAGATATACGTTGCACTTAACTTTGATGAATGTGATGATCCGTGACACTCATCATCATTCTCACCAATGAACGCGCGTGACTGACAACCACTTCCGTTCTACTCTAGGCCGGGCGCATATCTCTTAGATTTCCCAACAGAATCTTCGTGGTATAAGCTAGATATATGGCGGCATTCATGGGGATCCGGAAAGTCTAACCTTGTCTGTGGTATTCCGAGTAGGATCCTGGGAATCCGAAAAGTCTAACCTTGTCTGTGGTATTCCGAGTAGGATTCCGGTATTGAATGACTGTGACGAGCTTCAAACTCCTGAAGGCTGGGCGTTAGTGACAGACGCAAAAGAATCAATGGATTCTATTCCAACCTGATTGAGAACCGACAGATGATTAGCCGTGCTATGACAGGGCATTTGGACCATTTTCACTGAGAGGATGGGATGTAGCTATCAACCAAGGGTGATGCCTCCAGACGATTAGCCGTGCAGTGACAGCGCATAGGACCATTTTCCCGGAAGGATTAAAAGTAGCCATTGATGATGGTGATGCCCTACATACAGCTTGCCATGGAAAGGAGTAAGAAGGATTGGAAGAGCGAGTAGTGAAGTAGAGTTTCAAGAGGAGCACAGCATCTCCATACGCCTATCTGAAATTCCCACTCTTGAATTACATAAGTATTTCTATCCCTCTTATTTTCTTTTTATCATTAATTTTTAAAAACCAAAACTATTTAATCTGCCTAACTGAGATTTACAAGGTGACCATAGCTTGCTTCATACCAACAATCTCTGTGGGATCGACCCTTACTCGCGTAAGGTTTATTACTTGGACGACCCAGTACACTTGCTGGTTAGTTGAGCGGAGTTCTGTCCACACATAGCAGAGAGCCACAATAATAATCCCATATAAAATAAAGAATACAATATTGTGAGTATCACAATTTCGTCCACCACTTATGCCTTAATGACATGATTGACCATTAATTGTTTACTTATGTGCTCTACACATATTTGAAACTAGTCATTTTGGCATAATATTTCTTTTGTGAAATTGGATTGGAAGCTTACCTAGGGATACCCTTTTGAAATTCTCAAGTTATATGGACCATGCTTGCTATGTGATTGACTTTTCACCTCTAATCTCTTTGACTACTTTTCATAGCAACCATGTGTCCCATCTTATGTCCACTAGGTTCTGTGAGCCCAAATTCAAAGTGTGTCATTGATTGATGTGTAAGTTTCATATATTATTTGGTCCATTAAGTTCTCTTGCACATCAATCAATGTCCATTCATTACCCAATTCACAATTGCTTGATTTTTGGCTTGGATGCTTTCATGCTTCTTTATTGCTTGTTCGGTTGTCTTAACCCACGAGTTTAGAGTATCTCAAGCACACTAGGATGAGTGAAGTACATATTTTCTTTGCGTAACTGTGACATAGCTCTCTATGATAGTGTGTGTGTTCTAAACGGCGCCTAATTTAGAATTCACACACCTATTTTTCATCAATGTCACACAAATTCACTCACTCCATTCTAGTGATCATCACCTCATTCCAATAGTCCATACTTCCTCACTTTTGCATTTACTTCTCTCACTATCCCGTCTTCTATTGTTCATGATGATTGTCGTAATCTAAAATGAAAGCGGAAGAAAGAACATGCAGCAGCCGGTTGATCCACCAGTTGAAGGTGGCAACTCGGAAAGTCGTCGTACCCCCTTGCTCATCTTTGAATGCACCGAGGACGGTGCAAACTTTTGAGTGTGGGGAGGTCGTCTGATTAGTCGGCATTTTTGGGTGACAAATTTCTAATCCCAATACCTTTGCATTTCATTTTTTAGGTCTTTTAGGATTTTTAGTTGCATTTTCTTATTTTGCATACATATATAATAAGCTTAGTCAAAATGATGAAGTTTTCCAAGGATTTATTTTTCTATAGGGTATTCCAATTGATTTGAGTGAAAACATTTCATAGAACTTGCTTGAATTATACATTGTGGATCATATTTGTGAGCTATGAACACACAACCTTGTGAGTTTTGAGCCTAATTTTGTGGTTACACCATATAACCACTTATTTTCATCCTTGTGTGTGATTATTCTCTTTCTATGATTGTAATCTTTAATTTGTTTGATTCTATATGTCCATTATTTTGTGTAGACATGCATTTATATGATTGAGGCTATTGTTTCATTAGCTCACTTACCCAAATAGACTTACCTTTTATCTTCCATTGTTAGCCAACTTTGAGCTTATTTTAATCCCCTCTTGTTCTTAATTTTAGCACATTACAAGCCTTTAAGTGAAAAACAATAAATATCCCGTATTTAGATCTTTGATTAGCTTAGGCTAGTGAGTGTGTGTATCATTCAAGTGTGGGAAAACTTGGAACATTGGTTGAGAAAAAGGGTGTGTTTTGTATTTCTATCGAAAATATTGGGAATTAGATACATGTTCATGCATTAATTATGTTTAAACCATATGCATTGATATTTGTATATAATCACATCAAAAAGAGAAAGCAAAAAACAAAAGAAAAATAAAAAGAAAAAAATATATATAGAAAAGAAAAAAAAACATAGAAAAAGAAAGAAAAAAAACAATAAGAAGGGGACAAAATGTCCCAAAATGAAGTTCAATAATAATCAATGCATGTGTGTGGTGATCAAAAGAGAATGCATGAATATGTGAGAAAGTGAGAATTATGGGTAGTTAGGTTAGCATTTAAATTTTATAAGTTGTTATATAGGTTAGGTGGGAAGCTTAGGTTAATCAAAGATTCAAATTCTAGTCCACTTAACCATATACAATCCTAGCTTAACCCTAGTCCCATTACAACCTATGGATAACTCCTCATGATATTTGTTTGCATGCATGAAATAATTGTTGATTATTAGAATCTTGGAAAGCATGATTAGGGGAGAATTGAGTGAATCAACCCCAAACACTTGAGTGACTAAAGCAGATACATATCCGGTGAGGGTTCGATTGCTCAATTACATGTGTTCACCTAGAATCATCACTTTTCTTGCAAGTTTGTAAAATCTTTTAATAACTCAATTCAATTGTGGTTTGACTTGGTTGTTAATACCTTTAGCCCTCATGTGCATATATGCTTTCTTGGAAGTTGATTTATTTTGACCAAGTAGTTGCATTCATCTAGATAGATTGCATTTAGATAGGTTGCATATAGATAGTTTGCATTAAATAAATGTTGATATCCCTTGTTTCTTTCTTGAGTATAGCATGAGGATATGCTTGGTTTAAGTGTGGGGAGGTTAATAAACCCCATTTTTAGGGCTTATCTTGTACTTAATTTAGTAGATTTTATCAATTTTTCTCACATTTATTCAATAAAATAGCATGGTTTTGTAATTCTCCCTTAATTAGTGCTTAAGTGTAAAAATATACTTTTTAGGTCTTTAATTGCTAATTTTAATTCACCTTTGATTACACTAGATGTCTTGATGTGTTTGTTAGTGAATTCAGGATGAAAAGGTTAGTAATGGATCAAAGGAATGAAGAGAAAAGCATGTAAAGTGGAGAATGCATGGAAAATCAAGGATTTGGAGGGCATATATCGACGCGCACACGTGACAGACGCGCACGCATGAATATGAAGTCGCATGGCGACGCGTACGTGTGAGAAGAAAATGCCAAGCAACGCATACGTGTGACCCATGCGTGTCACAGCTCGCATGTGACCCCATTAAAGTGAAAATATTAGGAGCGATTTCTAAGCTTTCCAGACCCAAATCCAACTGATTCCAAAGACTATTTCATGCAGAATTCAATATGGGTCAAGGGAGAGAGCAATTAATAGTAGTTTTCACCATGATTTAGTTAGTTTCTAGAGAGAGAATGATGAGCGGATAATTTGTACGCTTTTTGGCATTGTTTTTAGTATATTTTTAGTAGATTTAGTTAGTTTTTAGTATATTTTTTATTAGTTTTTAGTTAAAATTAATTTTTCTGGACTTTACTATGAGTTTGTTTGTTTTTTGTGATTTCAGGTATTTTCTGGCTGAAATTAAGGGATCTGAGCAAAAATCTGATTCAGACACTAAAAGGACTGCAGATGCTGTTGGATTCTGACCTCTCTGCACTCGAAGTGGATTTTCTGGAGTTATAGAAGCCCAATTGGCGCGCTCTCAACGGCGTTGGAAAGTAGACATCCTGGGCTTTCCAGCAATGTATAATAGTCTATACTTTGCCCGAGATTTGATGGCCCAAACTGGCGTTCCAAATCAGCTCAAAACTGCCCGGCGTTTAACGCCGAAACTGGCACAAGAATGGGAGTTAAACGCCCAAACTGGCACAAAAGCTGGCGTTTAACTCCAAGAAGAGTCTCTACACGAAAATGATTCAATGCTCAGCCCAAGCACACACCAAGTGGGCCCGGAAGTGGATTTTTCTGTCATTTACTCATTTCTGTAAACCTTAGGCTACTAGTTCTTTATAAATAAGACCTTTTTGCTATTGTATTTTCATCTTGGGACATCTAGTTCTTAGATCAGATCTTGGTTCTTCTGGTTCCCTCTCTGGGGCCGAGGCCAATGATCACTCTTGTTCTTATGTATTTTCAACGGTGGAGTTTCTACACACCATAGATTAAGGTGTGGAGCTCTACTGTACCTCGAGTATTAATGCAATTACTATTGTTCTTCTATTCAATTCAGCTTGTTCTTGTTCTAAGATATTCATTTGCACCCAAGAACTTGATGAATGTGATGATTATGTGACGCTCATCATCATTCTCACTTATGAACGCGTGACTGACAACCACTTCCGTTCTACAAGCAAACAAGGCTTGAATGTTTATCTCTTGGGTTCTTTAACCTGAATCTTCGTGGTATAAGCTAGAATTGATGGCGGCATTCAAGAGAATCCGGAAGTTCTAAACCTTGTCTGTGGTATTCTGAGTAGGATTCAATGATTGAATGACTGTGACGAGCTTCAAACTCCTGAAGGTTGGGCGTTAGTGACAGACGCAAAAGAATCAATGGATTCTACTCCAACCTGATTGAGAACCGACAGATGATTAGCCGTGCCGTGACAGGGTGCGTTGAACATTTTCACTGAGAGGACGGGACTGTAGCCACTGACAACGGTGATGCCCAACATACAGCTTGCCATGGAAAGGAGTAAGAAGGATTGGATGAAGACAGTAGGAAAGCAGAGAGACGGAAGGGACAAAGCATCTCCATTCGCTTATCTGAAGTTCTCACCAATGAATTACATAAGTATCTCTATCTTTATGTTTTATTCATATATCATCCATAACCATTTGAATCTACCTGACTGAGATTTACAAGGTGACCATAGCTTGCTTCATACCAACAATCTCCGTGGGATCGACCCTTACTCGCGTAAGGTTTATTACTTGGACGACCCAGTGCACTTGCTGGTTAGTTGTGCGAAGTTGTGTTTATACCATGGTATTGAGCACCAAGTTTTTGGATTCATTACCGGGGATTATTTGAGTTGTGAAAAGTAGTGATCACAATTTCGTGCACCAAGTTTTTGGCGCCGTTGCCGGGGATTGTTCGAGTTTTCGGCAAGCTTTTGGTCCGGTAACATCAGTGCCAAATTTTTGATCCGGCAACAGCACCAAGTTTTTGGCGCCGTTGCCGGGGATTGTTTCGAGTTTAGACAACTGACGGTTCATCTTGTTGCTTAGATTAGGTATTTATCTTCAGAGTTCTTAAGAATGAATTCTAGTGTTTTAAGGTGATGTTCTTATCATCACCAAAGCTGATTGATTCTCATCAATTTAGCTCTTGAATGCAATGTCCTTCTGAAGCTTGGCTAGCCATGTCTAATTCCTTTAGACTAAGCTTTAGACTAACATTGCATGATTCCTGGAATTCTCATTAAGAATTTTGATATCTTTATTTTCTTCTTCCACTTAATTTTTGAAAAATCCAAAAAAAAATTACAAAATCATAAAAAACCAAAAATATTGTATGTTTCTTGTTAAGTCTAGTGTCTCATTTTAAGTTTGGTATCAATTGCATGTTTCTGTTCTTCTTGCATTTTTCGAATTCATGCATGTGTCTTCATTAATCTTCAAGATGTTCTTGATGATTTCCTTGCTCTAATCTTTGAATTCTCTTGACTTGAGGGTTTTGTTATTTCTCATGTGCATTCTCATTTTGTTAGTGTCAGTAGTATACAAACTGCTAAGTTTGGTGTCTTGCATGCATTGTTATTTGATTGCATTTTGATTATTCTTCATTATTAAAAATCCAAAAATATTTTTAATTTGTGTCTTTTCAAGTCAATAAAACAGAGAATTGAAGATTCAGAACATTCAGCAGAGGAATTACACAGAAAAAGCTGGGCGTTCAAAATGCCCAGTGAAGAAGGCAAACTGGCGTTTAAACGCCAGCCAGGGTGCCTGGCTGGGCGTTTAACGCCCAAAAGGGTAGTGCTTTGGGCGTTAAACGCCAGAATGTGCACCATTCTGGGCGTTTAACGCCAGGATGGCACAAGAGGGAAGATTCTGTTTTTAATTCAAATTTTTTTTTTCAAGTTTTCAAAGTTTTTCAAAATCAAATCTTTTTCAAATCATATCTTTTCAATCATATGTTTTCAAAATCAATTTCTTTCCATTTTCAAAAATACTTGCTATCAATTAATGATTTGATTCAACATTTCAAGTATGTTGCCTTTTCTGTTGAGAAAGGTTTAATGTTTGAATCATATCTTTTCTTGTTAGCCAAGTCATTAATTTTTAAAATCAAATCTTTTTAAATTGTTTTTCAAATCATATCTTTTCAATCATATCTTTTTTATTTCTAATTTCAAAATCTTTTTCAAAAATCACTTGATTTCTTTCCCTCTTTTAGTTTTCGAAAATTATCAATTAATTTTTCAAAATGTTTTTAAAATCTTTTTAATTTATTTTCGAAAATTTCTTCCCCTCTTCTCACATCCTTCTATTTATGGAGTAACACTCCTCCTCAATGCACAATTCGAACTCTATCTCACTAAGTTCGAATTCTTCTACCTATTTCTTCTACTTTTCTGTTCCTCTGACACCTCAAGGAATCTCTATACTGTGACATAGAGGATTCCATATTTTCTTGTTCTCTTCTCTTTCATATGAGCAGGAGCAAAGACAAAGGCATTCTTGTTGAAGCTGACCCTGAACCTGAAAGGACCTTGAAGCAAAAGCTAAGAGAAGCTAAAGCACAACTCTCTGTAGAGGACCTAACAGATTTCTTCAAAGAAGAAGAACCTATGGCAGTCGAAAATAACAACAATGCCAACAATGCAAGGAAGGTGCTGGGTGACTTTACTGCACCTACTCCCGACTTCTATGGGAGAAGCATCTCTATCCCTGCCATTGGAGCAAACAACTTTGAGCTTAAGCCTCAATTAGTTTCTCTAATGCAACAGAATTGCAAGTTCCATGGACTTTCACTGGAAGATCCTCATCAGTTTTTAGCTGAATTCTTGCAAATCTGTGACACTGTCAAGACCAATGGGGTCAACCCTGAGGTCTACAGACTTATGCTATTCCCTTTTGCTGTAAGAGACAGAGCTAGGATATGGTTGGACTCACAACCTAAAGAAAGCCTGAACTCTTGCGAAAAGCTAGTCAATGCCTTCTTGGCAAAGTTCTTTCCACCTCAAAAATTGAGTAAGCTTAGAGTGGAAGTCCAAACCTTCAGACAGAAGGAAGGTGAATCCCTCTATGAAGCTTGGAAAAGATACAAATAATCGATCAGAAAATGTCCTTCTGACATGCTTTCTGAATGGAGCATCATAGGTATCTTCTATGATGGGCTGTCTGAACTGTCCAAGATGTCTTTGGATAGCTCTGCAGGGGGATCTCTTCATCTGAAGAAGACGCCTGCAGAAGCTCAAGAACTAATTGAAATGGTTGCAAATAACTAATTCATGTACACTTCTGAAAGGAATCCTGTGAACAATGGGGCAAATCAGAAGAAAAGAGTTCTTGAGATTGATACTCTGAATGCCATATTGGCTCAGAACAAAATATTGACCCAACAAGTCAATATGATCTCTCAAAGTCTGTCTGGAATGCAAGCTGCACCAGGCAGTACTAAGGACGCTTCATCTGAAGAAGAAGCTTATGATCCTGAGAACCCTTCAATGGAAGAGGTGAACTACATGGGAGAACCCTATGGAAACACCTATAATCCTTCATGGAAAAATCATCCAAATCTTTCATGGAAGGATCAACAGAGACCTCAACAAGGTTTCCACAACAATAATGGTGGAAGAAACAGGTTTAGCAATGGCAAGCCTTTTCCATCATCTTCTCAACAACAGACAGAGAATTCTAAGCAGAGCCACTCTGACTTAGCAACCATGGTCTCTGATCTAATCAAAACCACTCAAAGTTTCATGACTGAAACAAGGTCCTCCATTAGGAATTTGGAGGCACAAGTGGGACAGCTGAGCAAGAAAATTACTGAACTCCCTCCTAGTACTCTTCCAAGCAATACAGAAGAGAATCCAAAAGGAGAGTGCAAGGCCATCAACATCGCCGAATTTGGAGAGGAGGAAGAGGCAGTGAACGCCACTGAGGAAGACCTCAATGGGCGTCCACTGGCCTCCAATGAGTTCCCTAATGAGGAACCCTGGGAATCTGAGGCTCACACTGAGACCATAGAGATTCCATTGGATTTACTTCTGCCATTCATGAGCTCTGATGAGTATTCTTCCTCTGAAGAGGATGAGTATGTCACTGAAGAGCAAGTTGCTAAATACCTTGGAGCAATCATGAAGCTAAATGACAAGTTATTTGGTAATGAGACTTGGGAGAACGAACCTCCTTTGCTCACCAAAGAACTGGATGACTTGTCTAGGTAGAGATTACCTCAAAAGAGACAAGATCCTGGGAAGTTTTCAATACCTTGTACCATAGGCACCATGACCTTCAAGAAGGCTCTGTGTGACTTAGGGGTCAAGTGTAAACCTCATGCCTCTCTCTGTAATGGAGAAGCTAGGGATCTTTGAAGTACAAGCTGCAAGAATCTCACTAGAGATGGCAGATAATTCAAAGAAACAAGCTTATGGACTTGTAGAGGATGTTCTGGTAAAGGTTGAAAACCATTACATCCCTGCTGATTTCATAGTCCTAGAGACTGGGAAGTGCATGGATGAATCCATCATCCTTGGCAGACCCTTCCTAGCCACAGCAAAGGCTGTGATTGATGTGGATAGAGGAGAATTGATCATTCAAGTGACTGAAGAATCCCTTGTGTTTAAGGCTCAAGGATATTCCTCTGTAAACATGGAGAGGAAGCATGAAGAGCTTCTCTCAAAACAGAGTCAAATAGAGCCCCCACAGTCAAACTCTAAGTTTGGTGTTGGGAGGCCACAACCAAACTCTAAGTTTGGTGTTGAACCCCCATATTCAAACTCTAAGTTTGGTGTTGGGAGGTTCCAACATTGCTCTGAGTATCTGTGAGGCTCCATGTGAGCCCACTGTCAAGCTACTGACATTAAAGAAGCGCTTGTTGGGAGGCAACCTAATGTTATATTTTATCTATTTTCCTTTGTTATTTTATGTTTTCTGTAGGTTGATGATCATGAGAGGTCACAAAATCAATTGAAAAAGCAAAAACAGAATGAAAAACAGAAAGAAAAATAGCACACCCTGGAGGAAGACCTTGCTGGCGTTTAAACGCCAGTAAGGGTAGTAAATGGGCGTTTAACGCCCAGTCTGGCACCATTCTAGGCGTTTAATGCCAGAAAGGGGCACCAGACTGGCGTTAAACGCCAGGAAAGGGCAAGAAGCTGGCTTTAAACGCCAGAAATGGGCACCAGCCCCGCGTTTAACGCCAGAATTGGCACAGAGAGCATTTTTGCTTGCCATTTGGTGCAGGGATGACTTTTCCTTGACACCTCAGGATCTGTGGACCCCACAGGATCCCCACCTACCCCACCACTCTCTCTCTTCTTCACCCATTCACCAATCACCTCAACACCTCTTCCCCAAAAACCCCTCACCTATCAAATCCCATCTTTCTCTTCACCACTCACATCCATCCTTCATAAAACTCCACCTACCTTACCATTCAAATTTAAACCACTTTACCTCCCAAACCCACCCTCCCATAGCCGAACCCTACCCCTCTCTCCACCCCTATATAAACCCATCTTCACCCCCTCATTTTCACACAACCTAAACACTACTTCTCCCTTTGGCCGAATAAAAAAGCCATCTCCATCTCCTCTATTTCTTCTTCTTCTACTCTCTTCGTTCTTCTTTTGCTCGAGGACGAGCAAACCTTTTAAGTTTGGTGTGGTAAAAGCATTGCTTTTTGTTTTTCCATAACCATTTATGGCATCCAAGGCCGGAGAAACCTCTAGAAAGAGGAAAGGGAAGGCAAAAGCTTCCACCTCCGAGTCATGGGAGATGGAGAGATTCATCTCAAGGGTGCATCAAGACCACTTCTATGAAGTTGTGGCCTTGAAGAAAGTGATCCCCGAGGTCCCTTTCAAACTCAAAAAGAGTGAATATCCGGAGATCCGACATGAGATCCGAAGAAGAGGTTGGGAAGTTCTTACCAACCCCATTCAACAAGTCGGAATCTTAATGGTTCAAGAGTTCTATGCCAATGCATGGATCACCAAGAACCATGATCAAAGTGTGAACCCGGACCCAAAGAATTGGCTTACAATGGTTCGGGGGAAATACTTAGATTTTAGTCCGGAAAATGTAAGGTTGGCATTTAACTTGCCCATGATGCAAGGAGATGAACACCCTTACACTAGAAGAGTCAACTTTGATCAAAGGTTGGACCAAGTCCTCACAGTCATTTGTGAAGAGGGCGCCCAATGGAAGAGAGATTCAAGAGGGAAGCCGGTTCAATTGAGAAGGCATGACCTCAAGCCCGTAGCTAGGGGATGGTTGGAGTTTATCCAACGCTCAATCATTCCCACTAGCAACCGGTCTGAAGTTACTATAGACCGGGCCATCATGATCCATAGTATCATGATTGGAGAAGAAGTAGAAGTTCATGAGGTTATAGCCCAAGAACTTTATAAGGTGGCGGACAAGTCCTCTACCTTGGCAAGGTTAGCCTTTCCTCATCTCATTTGTCACCTCTGTTATTCAGTTGTAGTTGACATAGAGGGAGACATCCCCATTGATGAGGACAAGCCCATCACTAAGAAAAGGGTGGAGCACCAAGAACAGTCCATTCTCCTCCATGAAATTAGAGAAGATCAAAGAATCATGAGAGAGGAGCAACAAAGGCAAGGAAGAGACATTGAGCAGCTCAAGTACTCCATAAAATCTTCAAGAGGAAGAACAAGCCGCCATCACTAAGGTGGACCCGTTCTTTAATCTCCTTGTTCTTTATTTTCCTGTTTTTCGAATTTTCATGCTTATGTTTATCCATGTTTGTGTCTTATGATCATTAGTGTCTATGCCTTGAAGTTATGAATGTCCTATGAATCCATCACCTTTCTTAAATGAAAAATGTTCTTAATTGAAAAAGAGAAGAACTGCATGAATTTCAGATTTTATAACAGATTAATTATTTTGATGTGGTGGCAATACTTTTATTTTCTGAATGTATGCTTGAACAGTGCATATGTCTTTTGAATTTGTTGTTCATGAATGTTAAAATTGTTGGCTCTTGAAAGAATGATGAAAAAGGAGACATGTTACTGAGGATCTGAAAAATCATAAAAATGATTCTTGAAGCAAGAAAAAGCAGTGAAAAAAAAACAAAAAAAGAGAGAAAGGAAGCAAGAAGGAAAAGAAAAAAAATAATGAAGTTGTAATCCAAGGCAAAAAGAGTGTGCTTAAGAACCCTGGACACCTCTAATTGGGGACTCTAGGAAAGCTGAGTCACAATCTGAAAAGGTTCACCCAATTATGTGTCTGTGGCATGTATGTATCCGGTGGTAATACTGGAAGACAGAGTGCTTTGGGCCACGGCCAAGACTCATAAAGTAGCTGTGTTCAAGAATCATCATACTTAACTAGGAGAATCAACAACACTATCTGGATTCTGAGTTCCTAAAGAAGCCAATCATTCTGAATTTCAAAGGATAAAGTGAGATGCCAAAACTGTTCAGAGGCAAAAAGCTAAAGCCCCGCTCATCTAATTAATACTGATCTTCATAGATGTTTTTGGAGTTCATTGCATATTCTCTTCTTTTTATCTTATTTGATTTTCAGTTGCTTGGGGACAAGCAACAATTTAAGTTTGGTGTTGTGATGAGCGGATAATTTGTACGCTTTTTGGCATTGTTTTTAGTATGTTTTTAGTAGATTTAGTTAGTTTTTAGTATATTTTTTATTAGTTTTTAGTTAAAATTCATTTTTCTGGACTTTACTATGAGTTTTTGTATTTTTCTGTGATTTCAGGTATTTTCTGGCTGAAATTGAGGGATCTGAGCAAAAATCTGATTCAGAGACTAAAAGGACTGCAGATGCTGTTGGATTCTGACCTCCCTGAACTCGAAGTGGATTTTCTGGAGCTACAGATACCCAATTGGCGCGCTCTCAATGGCGTTGGAAATTAGACATCCTGGGCTTTCCAGAAATGTATAATAGTCCATACTTTGCCCGAGATTTGATGGCCCAAACCGGCGTTCCAAATCAGCTCAAAACTGCCCGGCGTTTAACGCTGGAACTGGCACAAGAATGGGAGTTAAACGCCCAAACTGGCACAAAAGCTGGCGTTTAACTCCAAGAAGAGTCTCTACACGAAAATGCTTCAATGCTCAGCCCAAGCACACACCAAGTGGGCCCGGAAGTGGATTTTTCTGTCATTTACTCATTTCTGTAAACCTTAGGCTACTAGTTCTTTATAAATAAGACCATTTTGCTATTGTATTTTCATCTTGGGACATCTAGTTCTTAGATCAGATCTTGGTTCTTCTGGTTCCCTCTCTAGGGCCGAGGCCAATGATCACTCTTGTTCTTATGTATTTTCAACGGTGGAGTTTCTACACACCATAGATTAAGGTGTGGAGCTCTGCTGTACCTCGAGTATTAATGCAATTACTATTGTTCTTCTATTCAATTCAGCTTGTTCTTGTTCTAAGATATTCATTTGCACCCAAGAACTTGATGAATGTGATGATTATGTGACGCTCATCATCATTCTCACTTATGAACGCGTGACTGACAACCACTTCCGTTCTACAAGCAAACAAGGCTTGAATGTTTATCTCTTGGGTTCTTTAACCGGAATCTTCGTGGTATAAGCTATAATTGATGGCAGCATTCAAGAGAATCTGGAATGTCTAAACCTTGTCTGTGGTATTCTGAGTAGGATTCAATGATTGAATGACTGTGACGAGCTTCAAACTCCTGAAGGTTGGGCGTTAGTGACAGACGCAAAAGAATCAATGGATTCTACTCCAACCTGATTGAGAACCGACAGATGATTAGTCGTGCCGTGACAGGGTGCGTTGAATATTTTCACTGAGAGGACGGGATTATAGCCACTGACAACGGTGATGCCCAACATACAGCTTGCCATGGAAAGGAGTAAGAAGGATTGGATGAAGACAGTAGGAAAGCAGAGAGACGGAAGGGACAAAGCATCTCCATTCGCTTATCTGAAGTTCTCACCAATGAATTACATAAATATCTCTATCTTTATGCTTTATTCATATATCATCCATAACCATTTGAATCTGCCTGACTGAGATTTACAAGGTGACCATAGCTTGCTTCATACCAACAATCTCCGGGGGATCGACCCTTACTCGCGTAAGGTTTATTACTTGGACGACCCAGTGCACTTGCTGGTTAGTTGTGCGAAGTTGTGTTTATACCATGGTATTGAGCACCAAGTTTTTGGATTCATTACCGGGGATTATTTGAGTTGTGAAAAGTAGTGATCACAATTTCGTGCACCAAGCTCTCTCTTCTCTCTAGAATTAGGTTAGGATTAGGTTAAATTCTCTTAGATCTAGGTTTAATTTCTTGTTTTCATCTGGTTTCCTTTACAATTTCTTGTTGCTACATCCTTGCTTTCTTAGTTTTATTTGTTATTTTCTTTATTTTGTTGTTTTTATGAGCACTCTTGTTTCCTTTTATTTCCTTTAATGCAATTTATATTTTATGTTTCTTATTGTTTAATTGTCTTGTTATTGTTGATTTCTTGCTTTTGGTAGTTATAGATTTACTATTTCTTTCAATTTACCATGCTTTCTTTTTATGTCTTTCAAGTATTTGATAAAATATTTGGTTAGATTTTAGAGTAGATTTTTGTGTTCTTGGCTTGAGATGGTAACTTAGGTGAACTTGAGTTGCTAATGTCCAAGTGATTGATGATTGGTGTCCATTGACTCTAGCTTCCACTAAGTTAATTAGTGAGGTGGCTAGGACTTCAGGATTAGGATTGATAAAGCTCATTTGACTTTCCTTTATTATTAGAAGATGACTTAATAGGATTGATCCTTGCAATTATCATATTGTGCTTAGAGACAAGGATAAAGATCCTTAACTATCAACCCTTGCCAAGACCTTTTTATCATTTGAGTTTCATTTACTTTTCTTGTCTCTTATTCTAAAACCCTAAAAACACTTATCCATAACCAATAATTGAGCACACTTCCCTGTAATTCCTTGAAAGACGACTCGAGGTTTAAATACTTCGGTTATTTTCATTGGTGTTTGTACTTGTGACAAACAAATTAAGTCTTGATTGAGGATTGTTTGTTGGTTTAGAACTATACTTACAATGAAATTTTATTGTAAAATTCTTTACCGACATAAAATCCTTACATCAACCCTATAAGTCTAACCCTCTCCTTGAAGTCCCTAACACCTTCCAGGATATAGAAGGAGAGGAAGAACCCCAGACCCAGAGCTAAAGCCCCCTGATTTCAGTCCCATGGATTCAAGTAAATTAATCAGAGTAGTGGAAGCATATGAGCAACCCCTTATGGTGGTACTTAGAGAGAGAAGTATTCTCCTTTTATCAAGAGAGAGTGTTATTATAATTTTCTTATGATAGATAGAAGTTGTAATTTAAAAAAAAAAGTTATTTTATATTAATTTCTAATTTTTTATATCTATATTTTACTTTATTATTTGTCTGATACCTAACATGTTTTCACTGTGTCAACATTCACATTATTTATTTCTCTGTCTTTTTCTACCTGATCATTTAAGTTCTAATTTATTATTATTTTTTTATAATATATGTATTGATAAGAAAATAAAATTGTTAATAGTTATACATTTTGATATTCAAAAGATACAAAAAAAAATATTTTTTTAGCAAATCTTT
Source organism: Arachis stenosperma (assembly GCF_014773155.1). Taxonomy (NCBI): domain Eukaryota; kingdom Viridiplantae; phylum Streptophyta; class Magnoliopsida; order Fabales; family Fabaceae; genus Arachis; species Arachis stenosperma. The sequence goes on from NC_080379.1 coordinate 44,537,958, forward strand.
AGCGACTCATAAAAAATAACCGAATGAGTGGCTGTGGATTCAAGTAATAGATAAGATTGAAAGTTATAAAAATGGTACACAGTGATAATTAATTACGATTGGGAAAGAGAAGTTGGAAAGAAGAAGAAATTAGGAATGAAGAGAGAATAAGTCAGTAAAATAGTGGAGGTAAGACAATAACAGATATGTATATATATGTGTATAGTGAATGGTAAGAGAAAAATAATAAAAATAAAAATTAATAATTTTAAAAAAATAATAAAATCCAAGATAATTTAAGATGTTGAATATAAAACTAAAAATATATTTTTTTTTACCCATAAAAATTATGCGTGAAAAATAAGAATGTTTTAAATATAAATTTTTATACCTGTTTCATATTAAATAATATTAAAAAATAAATTTACAAATATTTATAAATAACTAATTCATAAATAATATTTGTATATTTTCATCTTAATTTTATTACCCATAATAACAACCTAATAATTTTGGTATTATACCTAATTTAATTGAATTTATTTATTATATAAATTAAAAAATTTAATAATTTATGAAATTTTTTAGTTTTATTTATTAATAATTTATTATTTTAATTTTTTAGTTTTAAGTTCAAATTTATCATTTAAAAAAATATAAAAAATAATTTCTCAAAAATAATAGAAAAGTGGCTAACAAGCACGAACGGCCTGTCAAGCTACTAGTAACTAATAATATACTTACACAAAAAATAGAAAAACTAATGAATATATCACACAATCACTTAATACATACATTTTACAAATTTAAAAAAAACTTTGATTATTAACCAAATTTTAGTACTGCAATAAATTAGCAAGAATGGAGAAAAAAAAAGAAAAGAGATAAGAAATTATGTAAAAAAAAATTAAAGAAAATGTGTAGTCTAAATAAAGAAGAAGAAAATATAAAAAGTTAAGGTTAAACACTAATTTTATAATGGAGAATAATAAAAGTTGAGAAGCAATAGACTTGGTATGAAATAATGAAACAAATTTTATAACTCAATTATAGCTATTAAAGAAAAATAATATTAAAAAAGAATTTTATGATATTATACAATAATAGATTATTACGAGAAGATGAGATAATAGAAATCTTGTAATATATTATAAAAATAGAAGATTATGCCATCTAAAAAATTTTTTATATGACAATATAGAGTGAAATTAAATATCTAAGGATAATTGTAAAACTACTTTAAACGCTCTTTTAATATATTATAAAGTTAAGGTTAAACAGCAACTTTATAGTAAAGAATAATAAAAAATGAGAAATAATAGATTTATATGAAATAATAAAATAAATTTTATAACTAAATTATAATTATTAAATAGAAATAATATTAAAAAAATCTTATAACATTATATAAAAATAAATTATTATGAAGAGATGAAATAACAGAAATTTGATGGCATATAGTAAAGATAGAAAATTACGTCATATAACAAAAGTTCTTACTAAATAATATATAATGAATCAACTATTTAAGGATGATTGTGAAACTATTTTTGGATTTTTTAATATATTATAAAGACATAAATAAATAGAAAAATTATAATGTACAGATTTCATTTTATAAAGATTTATAGATGTTTGGATTGGAAGAAGGTAAAAGTGACATGTGTCCATAAGAAATGCGGCTAGGAGCAGCTTGGAGGTCTGTGCAGAAGCCAGAAGGGTATGTACAGAAACCACCATGGAGCCGAACTGTTGAAGCTGGAATGGTGGAAGACTCCGTTTGGTATTTTTTTTTCTCTTTGGGAGAATTTTGAAATTGATAGAATGAATCACTAATGATGCTATTATCAGTGTGCATTAAAGAGAAATTCGAAATGGATAAAATGAATCACTAATGATGCTATTATCAGTGTGCATTATTGCTTTGGATTTGTGCATATATTACTTTTCGCTTCTCACAGTAAAATATATTTTTGGGAAAACTTTTTTTTCATTGTCATTATTTATCGATGTTCTATCTTAAATTTTTCAATTTATAAAATCTCAAGCATAAAAATAAGAATAAGATGACTTAGAACTTTATTAATAACAAAATTAAATAATTTAGATAAAAAATATTAATAAAATATATATACATCCTAATAGTTACAAAAAAGTGAATTGTTTTTATTTATATTTTAAGTTAGTAAACTGTTAACACTACTTTATAAAATATTAGTCAAAAACACAATTTTGAACAAAAAATAGTATGGTATAAATTAGGACAAAACACATAAATAAACCAAAGTTATTCTAATATTAGGTGATTTACCTAAATAAAAAAATGTTAGGTTGATCCCAAATCATATTTCTATATAAATTGAATTGGTTAAATTCCATTTACGCAATATAGTAATAAATCGAATTGGTAAGTTTTGATTACATGAAAATATTGTTTTTTTGTATACATTGTAAGAACCGCAATTAATCGAACCAGTTAATTAAGTGGTTATATTGCCCAAATTTTATTCTGAAAAGTTAGAATGAGAATTTGAGGTTTTAAACATCGTTTTTGTACTCACTGGGTCTTTCCGAGTTAGAAAATGTGTTTTCTATGAAAAACCATAAAAAATCGCGAACCAGTAGTTGAACCAGTTGAACCGATTCAAGTCTACCCGGTGCTGCGCAAGAAAAAGTAGAGACAGTCAAAAACCTTAGAAAAACAGTGAAAATGGAAAACCGGGCGTTAATTTTAAAGGTTTGGCCCAAAGTTGGGCCAAATGGGCTAAAAACGCTAACAGATTGAACCGGACCCAAGTTGGGCCCAAGTCCAACATATATAAAGGTTCATTTAATGAACCCTAGCCTCATAAACACACACACACTTCAGAAATTGAAAGAGGGAGAGAAAAAGAGATTGAACCCTAATCACCTCAATCTTCTCAAGCTCATATCTTGAGTTCTAGAGCTCCGATTTGCGTGCCGTCAGCGGTTACGTATTCCTTGCGAAGAGCTCTACAAAACCCATCCAAGAAAATATAGAGATAAGCTCGAAATCTTCTCAGTTCTTCTCTCTAAAATTTCGGGTACCTAGGGTTTTTGAGTAAGTGAGTTTTGTGATTCTTGATGTTTAGGTTCACTCTAATCCTTGCTTGGCTTTGGGTTTTGCCATCCAAATCTGTTGGGAGAGGTAAGAGCCTTTGATCTCTTGTGAACTTTTGATTTATGTTGAGTCCTAGGTTGATTTTGTGGTGATTTATATGTATGTAGCTTGATTATTGTGAGTTTGGAGCTTGTTAGTGCTTGTTGGAGCTATATTGGTGGTTGGATTTTGATTGAAAGCTTATTTGGTTTATATTGGAAATCGGCCAAGGTATGGTTTTGATTTTTCCTATGTAGTTTATAATATTCATGGACACATAGGCTAGTGACCCATAGGATAGGATTGGATTTGAATGGTTGATGGGTTGTTGGATGTTATTGTATGATGATGTTTGATGAAATGATTATTTTGATTTGAGATTGTTGATTTATAGTGATATGATAAGAATAAGTGATTTGTGAAGTTGAGGAGTGAATTATGTTGATCAATGTGATCTTGGTGTTGATTGATTGGTATTGTAGTTGAAAATTGTTAATGAAATTTGATAAATGAGATATATTGACATGGATGTTGTGGATAAGGACAAGTGAGGGGAAATGTGGTAATTTTAGTGTGGTATGACATAGGAGGTTAATTTTGATGAAAGATGGGGTTTGGGAATGGTTTGGTGTGGTTTTGGTTGTGTTTTGCAAAGCAATTGTGAAAGTGGTCATTTTGGGTAAAAGTAAAATTTTGGAGAACTTTGTTTGATCATAACTTTTGCCTCGGTTTTCAAAATTGGTTGGAATTTATTTAGAATTAAAGAATTTTGAAAACCCTTTAAATTGGTATAAAGATTGTGAAATTTGGAATTTTGTAGAGGAAGTTATGATAATTCAAAAATTGGTGTTGAAAATTGGAAATTCTGCAAAGTTACAGAATTCTGAATTTTCAGGATGTGCGCACGCACACCCATGTGCGGACGCACACGCCCTGTTTCTCAAATTTTGCTTTGTTTTTAACTATTTCACCTTTCTGATGAGGTTGTAATCTTCCATAACACATTTTAAAGACTTTTGGGCATATTTTTGGGTACTCAAACATGGGGAATGGTTTAAGGGTGTTATACCCTATTATTTGGGAAAAGTTAGCAAACAGAGTACTAAGTTTCTGTTGTAATGGGGAAGGTTTGATGATGTGAGATGAATGGTTGATGAATGATATGTGAAATCAAGGAATTGAAATGTGAAAGAGCAGTGGTTGAAAAGAGTCGAGGACTCTGAATGAAGTGATGGATCACCTTGTACTGAAAATGCTTTGAAAACCACTATACCACTTTCTCTTGAGATTATGAGACGCTATGCACCCGGCAGGGGCCGAGGTTGGATCCTGCCTGTCGAGGTAGCGGTGGCAACGTAAGGGCAGTGGTTTGTCCGGCTTACGCTTAGATGTGAGGTCGGTGGCAATAGATCCCGCTCGCATCCCTTCGGATCATCAGAGTGTGCAGGCGCAAAACCCTGGACAGTGATTCGAGCACTATATCTCGGGGGTTCCCATACCATGAATCCGAAGGGTAACATCTCCATGGAGATGTGTCGGGTTGGCAGTTGAACCGACAATGTGATATCACAGCCAGTAGGGCAGGCATTCATCATATGCATTTTCTACCTGTTTGTATGTTTTGCCGACTTGATATTGTTTTCCCTATCTGTATAACATGTCTAATTGCTATTGTATTACTTGCTATATATGATTTTACTTGTGTTTTACTTGTATTGTATATACTTGTGCTCTTACTGGGTTTGAGGAGGTTTGGAAGGCGGTGGCAATGGGATTGCATGGCGGATTAATGAGCGGATAATTTATATGCTTTTTGGAATTGTTTTTAGGTAGTTTTTAGTAGGATCTAGCTACTTTTAGGGATGTTTTCATTAGTTTTTATGCTAAATTCACATTTCTGGACTTTACTATGAGTTTGTGTGTTTTTCTGTGATTTTAGATAATTTCTGGCTGAAATTGAGGGACCTGAGCAAAACTCTGATAAAAGGCTGACAAAGGACTGCTGATGCTGTTGGATTCTGACCTCCCTGCACTCAAAATGAATTTTCTGGAACTATAAAACTCCAAATGGCGCGCTCTCAATGGCGTTGGAAAGTAGACATCCAGAGCTTTCCAGCAATATATGATAGTCCATACTTTATTCGTGATTTTATGACGTAAACTGGCGCTCAACGCCAGCTCTATGCTGCATTCTAGAACAAAAACACGTTACAAATTGGCGTTCAACTCCAAGATAAGCCTCAGCTCGTGTAAAGATCAAGCTCAGCCCAAACATACACCAAGTGGGTCCCGGAAGTGGATTTATGCATCAATTACTTACTTCTGTAAACCCTAGTAGCTAGTTTAGTATAAATAGAACTTTTTACTGGTGTATTAGACGTCTCTTGGACTATCTAGTCTTTGGATTGGTCTTTGATTGTATTTTTAATCTTTTGATCACGTTTGGGGGCTGGCCATTCGGCCATGCCAGGACCTTCATCACTTATGTATTTTTAACGGTGGAGTTTCTACACACCATAGATTAAGGGTGTGGAGCTCTGCTGTACCTCAAGTTTCAATGCAATTACTACTATTTTCTATTCAATTCCGCTTGTTCTTATTCTAAGATATTCATTGCACTTCAACATGATGAATGTGATGATCCGTGACACTCATCATCATTCTCACCTATGAACGCGTGACTGACAACCACTTCCGTTCTACCTTAGACCGGGCGCATATCTCTTGGATTCCTTAATCAGAATCTTCGTGGTATAAGCTAGATTGATGGCGGCATTCATGAGAATCTGGAAAGTCTAAACCTTGTCTGTGGTATTCCGAGTAGGATTCAGGGATTGAATGACTGTGACGAGCTTCAAACTTGCGATTGTTGGGCGTGATGACAAACGCAAAAGAATCAAAGGATTCTATCCAACATGATCGAGAACCGACAGATGATTAGTCGTGCTGTGACAGAGCATTTGGACCTTTTTCACTGAGAGGATGGGATGTAGCCATTGACAACAGTGATGCCCTACATACAGCTTGCCATGGAAAGAAATAAGAAGGATTGAAGGAAGATAGTAGGAAAGCAGAGGTCCAACAGGGACAAGCACCTCCACACACTTATCTGAAATTCCCACCATTGAATTACATGAGTAACTCTATCTTTATTTTCTGTTTTATTTATTATTCGAAAACTCCATAACATTTACTATCCGCCTAACTGAGATTTACAAGATGACCATAGCTTGCTTCATACCAACAATCTCCGTGGGATCGACCCATACTCACGTAAGGTATTACTTGGACGACCCAGTGCACTTGCTGGTTAGTTGTACGGAGTTGTGACTAAGTGTGATTCACGTTTGAGAGCGCTACCAAGTTTTAGCGCCATTGTTGATGATCACAATTTCGTGCACCACGGATCGGTTGGTGAAGGCTGTGGGACAGCAGTGTATGATTAGAGTAGACAATCCCTTAAGATAGATTACCCTTTTATGGTACCACGACTTAAGTTGGGTTAAGGAATTATATATTATGCTGATTTTGGTTTAGAATGCTTTAAGATTGAATTCTTGTGATGGATATGGAGTCTAGGATTGCCTTTGACGTCCCGGGGTCTTACATCCTACATCACTGGGAACTGTTACCATACTGAGAACCTCTGGTTCTCATACCATATTTCTGTTGTATTTTTCAGATGCAGGTCACAACCCACCTCGGTTCTCTTTTATTGTTTTTCATATGCATTTTTGCATTCATAGTGTCCATGCATTAAAGATTTCTAAGTTTGGTGTCTTGCATGTTTTCTTTGCATCAAAATTTTTTCAAAAAAAAATGTTCTTGATGTTCATCATGATCTTCAAAGTGTTCTTGGTGTTCATCTTGACATTCATAGTGTTCTTGCATGCATCATTGGTTTTGATCCAAAATTTTCATGTTTTGGGTCATATTTGTGTTTTTCTCTCTCATTATTAAAAATTCAAAAATAAAAAATATATCTTTTTCTTATTTCTCCGAAAAAAAAAATTCAAAATTTTGGGTTGACTTGGTCAAAAATTTTTTAAAATAAGTTATTTTCTTGTTAGTCAAGTCAAAATTTCAATTTTAAAAATCTTATCTTTTCAAAACTTTTTCAAAAATTAAATCTTTTTCATTTTTCTTATTAATTTTTGAAAATTCTTTAAAATATTTTTCAAAAATCTTTTTCTTAATTTATCTTTATTTTCGAAAATTATTCTAACAATTAAAATGATTGATTCAAAAATTTGAAGTTTGTTACTTTCTTGTTAAGAAAGGTTCAATCTTTAAATTTTAGAATCTTATCTTTTAGTTTCTTGTTAGTTAAGTAATTAATTTTAATTTTAAAAATTAAATCTTTTCCAACCATATCTTTTTAATCATATCTTTTATATCATATCTTTTTCAAAATTTTATCTTTTTCAAAAATTTGATTTTAAAATATCTTTTCTAACTTCTTAACTTCTTATCTTCTTATCTTTTTTTAAATTTTGATTTTAATATCTTTTTCAACTAACTAATTAACTTTTTGTTTGTTTCTTATCTTTTTCAAAACCACCTAACTACTTTTTCCTCTCTACTTTTCGAAAATATCTCATCCCTTTTTCAAAATTCTTTTTAATTAACTAGTTGTTTTAAATTTTAATTTTAATTCTATCTCACCTTTAATTTTCGAAAATCATTAACTGCTTTTCAAAATTAATTTTTGAATTCTCTCTCTCTCATCTTCCTCTATTTATTTATTTATTCACTAACACTTCTCTTCCTCTCAAATCACTACCTCTATCCTTACCCTTGTGTTTGGATTCTCCATTCTTCTTATTCCCTTTCTTCTTCTACTAATAATAAGGAACCTCTTCACTGTGACATAGAGGATTCCTATTCTTTTTCTGTTCTCTTCTCTTTCATATGAGCAGGAACAAGAAAAAAGGTATTCTTGTTGAAGCTGATCCAGAACCTGAAAGGACTCTGAAGAGGAAACTAAGAGAAGCTAAATTACAACAATCCAGAGACAACCTTGCTGAAATTTTCGAACAAGAAAAGGAGATGGCAGCCGAACCCAACAACAATAATGCAAGAAGGATGCTTGGTTATTATACTACACCTACTTCCAAGTTTGATGGAAGAAGCATCTCAATTTCTGCCATTGGAGCAAACAATTTTGAGCTGAAACCTCAACTAGTTGCTCTAATGCAACAAAACTGCAAGTTTCATGGACTTCCATCAGAAGATCCCTATCAGTTTTTAACTGAGTTCTTGCAGATCTGTGAGACTGTAAAGACAAATGGAGTAGATCCTGAAGTCTACAGGCTCATGCTTTTCCCTTTTGCTGTAAGAGACAGAGCTAGAACATGGTTAGATTCACAACCTAAGGATAGCCTGGACTCTTGGGATAAGCTGGTTACGGCCTTCTTGGCTAAGTTCTTTCCTCCTCAAAAGCTCAGCAAGCTTAGAGTGGATGTTCAGACCTTCAAACAAAAAAGATGGTGAATCCCTCTATGAAGCTTGGGAAAGATACAAGCAGATTACCAAAAGGTGTCCTTCTGACATGCTTTCAGAATGGACCATTCTGGATATATTCTATTATGGTCTGTCTGTGTTCTCTAAGATGTCACTAGACCATTCTGCAGGTGGATCCATTTACCTAAAGAAAACGCCTGCAGAAGCTCAAGAACTTATTGACATGGTTGCAAATATCCAGTTCATGTACACTTCTGAGAGGAATTCCGTGAATAATAGGACACCTCAGAAGAAGAGAATTCTTGAGATTGATGCTCTGAATGCCATATTGGCTCAGAACAAAATGTTGACTCAGCAATTCAACATGATTTTCCAAAGTCTGAATGGATGGCAAAATGCATCCAACAGTACTAAAGAGGAATCTTCTGAAGAAGAAGCTTATGATCCTGATAACCCTGCAATAGCAGAGGTAAATTACTTAGGTGAACCTTATGGAAACACCTATAATTCATCATGGAGAAATCATCCAAATTTCTCATGAAAGGATCAACAAAAGCCTCAACAAGGCTTTAATAATGGTGGACGAACTAGGCTCAGTAATAGCAAGCCTTTTCCATCATCTTCTCAGTAACAAACAGAGAATCCTGAGCAAAGCACTTCTAATTTAGCTAATCTAGGCTCTGATCTGTCTAAGGCCACTTTAAGTTTCATGAGTGAAACAAGATCCTCCATTAGAAATTTGGAGGCACAAGTAGGCCAGCTGAGTAAGAAAGTTACTGAAACCCCTCCTAGTACTCTCCCAAGCAATACAGAAGAGAATCCAAAGAGAGAGTGTAAGGCCATTGATATACTCAACATGGCCGAATGTAAGAAGGAGGGAGAGGACGTGAATCCCAATGAGGAAGATCTCATGGGACGTCTCTCAAGCAGGAAGGAGTTCCCTATTAAGGATCCAAAGGAATCTGAGTCTCATATAGAGACCATAGAGATTTCATTAAATCTCCTTCTGCCATTCATGAGCTCTAAAGATTATTCTTCCTCTAAAGAGGATGAAGATGTAACTGGAGAGCAAGTTGCTCAATATCTAGGAGCCATCATGAAGCTGAATGCCAAGTTATTTGGTAATGAGACTTGGGAAGGTGAACCTCCCTTGCTCATTAGTGAACTTGATACATGGGTTCAGCAAACTTTACCTCAAAAGAAACAAGATCCAGGGAAATTTTTAATACCCTGTACCATAGGCACCATGACCTTTGAGAAAGCTCTGTGTGACCTAGGGTCAGGCATAAATCTTATGCCACTCTCTGTAATGGAGAAACTGGGGATCATTGGGGTACAGCCTGCCATATTCTCATTACAAATGGTAGACAAGTCAGTAAGACAAGCTTATGGATTGGTAGAGGACATGTTGGTAAAGGTTGAAGGCCTTTACATCCCTGCTGATTTCATAATCTTAGACACTAGGAAGGAGGAGGATAAATGCATCATCCTTGGAAGACCTTTCCTAGCCACAGCAGGAGCTGTGATAGATGTTAACAGAGGAGAATTAGTCCTTCAATTGAATGGGGACTACCTTGTGTTTAAGGCTCAAGGATCTTCTTCTTTAACAATGGAAAGGAAGCATGAAAAGTTTTTCTCAATACAAAGTCAAACAAAGCCCCCACAATCAAACTCTAAGTTTGGTGTTGAGAGGCCACAGCCAAGCTCTAAGTTTGGTGTTGAATCCCCACATCCGAACTCTAAGTTTGGTGTTGGAAGTCTACAACATTGACCTGATCACCTGTGAGGCTCCATGAGAACCCACTGTCAAGCTATTGACATTAAAGAAGCACTTATTGGGAGGCAACCCAATTTTTATTTATCTAATTTTATTTTATTTTCATTGTTCTTTTATGTTTTATTAGGTTCATGATCATGTGGAGTCACAAAAAAAATATTAAAATTAAAAACAGAATAAAAAATAGCAGAAGAAAAATCACACCATGGAGGAAGGACTTACTGGCGTTTAAACGCCAGTAAGGAGCATCTGGCTGGCGTTCAACGCCAGAACAGAGCATGGATCTGGCGTTGAATGCCAGAAACAAGCAACATCATGGCGTTTAAACGCCAGGAAAGCACCCTGAGGAGAGCTGGCGCTGAACGCCAGAAACAAGCATGGAACTGGCGTTCAACGCCAGAAACATGCAGCAGTTGGGCGTTGAACGCCCAGAACATGCATCACCTCGGCGTTTAAATGCCAGAATTGTATGCAAAGGCATTTTACATGCCTAATTGGTGCAGGGATGTAAATCCTTGACACCTCAGGATCTGTGGACCCCACAGGATCATCTCAGGATCTGTGGACCCCACAGGATCCCCACCTACCATATTCTCCCCTCTTCTCAACATTCATCCTCTCTTTCCAATAAACACTCTTCCCCAAAACCCTTCACCAATCACCTCAATCTCTCTTCCCAATTACCCTCTTCACCACTCACATCCATCCACTCTTCCCCATAAACCCCACCTACCTTCAGAATTCAAAATTTTTTTCCCACCCAAACCCACCTTAAATAGCCGAACCTACTCCCTCTCCCCTCACTATATAAACCCCTATATTCTCCTTAATTTTCACACAACACAAATCCCTCTCCTATACCTTGGCCGAATACACCTTTCTCCACTCTCCTCCATATTTTCTCTTCTTCTTTTCTTTTCTTTCTTCTCTTGCTCGAGGGCGAGCAATATTCTAAGTTTGGTGTGGTAAAAGCATAAGCTTTTTATTTTTCCATTACCATTGATGGCACCTATGGCTGGAGAAACCTCTAGAAAAGGAAAAAGAAAGACAAAAGCTTCTACCTCCGAGTCATGGGAGATGGAGAGATTCATCTCCAAAGCCCATCAAGACCACTTCTATGATATTGTGGCTAAGAAGAAGGTGATCTCTGAGGTCCCTTTCAAGCTCAAGAAAAATGAGTTTTCGGAGATCCGACATGAGATTCAAAGAAGAAGTTGGGAAGTTCTGACTAACCCCATTCAATAAGTCAGAATCTTGATGGTTCAAGAGTTCTATGCCAATGCATGGATCACTAGGAACCATGATCAAAGTATGAACCCGAATCCAAAGAACTATCTTACAATGGTTCGGGAGAAATACTTAGATTTTAGTCCGAAAAATGTGAGGTTGGCATTCAACTTGCCCATGATGCAAGGAGATGCACACCCCTACACAAGAAGGGTCAACTTTGATCGAAGGTTGGACCAAGTCCTTAGGGACATATGTGTTGAAGGAGCTCAATGGAAAAGAGACTCCAAAGGCAAGTCGGTTCAATTAAGAAGACTGAACCTCAAGCCTGTAGCTAGAGGATGGTTGGAGTTCATCCAACGCTCCATCATCCCCACTAGCAACCGATCTGAAGTTACTGTGGATCGAGCCATCATGATCCATAGCATCATGATTGGAGAGAAAGTCGAAATTCATGAAGTTATCTCCCTTGAATTATACAAAATAGCCGATAAGCCCTCTACTTTGGCAAGGCTAGCTTTTCCTCATCTTATTTGCCATCTATGTTACTCAGCTGGAGTCATCATAGAAGGAGATATCCCCATCGAGGAGGACAAGCCCATCACTAAGAAAAGGATGGAGCAAATAAGAGAGCCCACTCATGGACCCCAAGAGACGCATGAGGAAGCTCATCACCAAGAAATCTCGGAGATGCCTCAAGGGATGCACTTTCCTCCCAACAACTATTGGGAACAACTCAACACTTCTCTTGAAGATTTGAGTTACAATATGGATCAATTAAAGGTGGAACATCAAGAGCACTCCATCATTCTCCATGAAATTAGAGAAGATCAAAGAGCAATGAGGGAGGAGCAACAAAGGCAAGGAAGAGACATAGAAGAACTCAAGGACATCATTGGTTCTTCAAGAAGAAAACGCCACCATCACTAAGGTGGACTCATTCCTTGTTCTTGTTTTTTTGTTTTTCGGTTTTCATGCTTATTATGTCATCTATATTTGTGTCTCACTTACATGATCATTAGTATTTAGTAACTATGTCTTAAGGCTATAAAAAATTCAATGAATCCTTCACCTCTCTTAAATGAAAAATGTTTCTAATTCAAAAGAACAAGAAGTACATGAATTTCGAAATTATCCTTGAATTTAGTTTAATTATATTGATGTGGTGACAATACTTTTCGTTTTCTGAATGAATGCTTGAACAGTGCATATTTTTTATCTTGTTGTTTATGAATGTTAAAATTGTTGGCTCTTGAAAGAATGATGAACAAAGAGAATGTTATTGACAATCTGAAAAATCATGAAATTGATTCTTAAAGCAAGAAAAAGCAGTGAAAAAGCAAAAGCTTGCGAAAAAAAAAAGAAAAAAATGGCAAAAAAAATTTTAGAAAAAGAAAAAGCAAGCAGAAAAAGCCAATAGCCCTTAAAATCAAAAGGCAAGGGTAAAAAGGATCCAACGCTTTGAGCATCAATGGATAGGAGGGCCCAAGGAAATAAAATCCAGGCCTAAGCGGCTAAATCAAGCTATCCCTAACCATGTGCTTGTGGCATGCAGGTCCAAGTGAAAAGCTTGAGACTGAGTGGTTAAAGTCATGATCCAAAGCAAAAAGAGTGTGCTTAAGAGCTCTGGACACCTCTAACTGGGGACTCTAGCAAAACTGAGTCACAATCTGAAAAGGTTCACCCAGTTATGTGTCTGTGACATTTATGTATCCGGTGGTAATACTGGATAACAAAGTGCTTAGGGCCACGGCCAAGACTCATAAAAGTAGCTGTGTTCAAGAATCAACATACTTAACTAGGAGAATCAATAACACTATCTGAAAATCTAAGTTCCTATAGATGCCAATCATCCTAAACTTCAAAGAAAAAAGTGAGATGCCAAAACTGTTCAGAGGCAAAAAGCTACAAGTCCCGCTCATCTAATTAGAATTAATATTCATTGATATTTTGGAATTTACAGTATATTCTCTTCTTTTTATCCTAATTTATTTTCAGTTGCTTGGGGACAAGCAACAATTTAAGTTTGGTGTTGTGATGAGCGGATAATTTATACGCTTTTGGGCATTATTTTTAGGTAGTTTTTAGTAGGATCTAGCTATTTTTAGGGATGTTTTCATTAGTTTTTATGCTAAATTCATATTTCTGGACTTTACTATGAGTTTGTGTGTTTTTCTATGATTTCAGGTAATTTCTGGCTGAAATTGAGGGACCTGAGCAAAACTCTGATAAAAGGCTGACAAAGGACTGCTGATGCTGCTGGATTCTGACCTCCCTGCACTCGAAATGGATTTTCTGGAGCTACAGAACTCCAAATGGCGCGCTCTCAACGGCGTTGGAAAGTAGACATCTAGAGCTTTCTATCAATATATAATATTTCATATTTATTCGTGATTTTACGATGTAAATTGGCGCTCAACGCCAGCTCTATGCTGCATTCTGGAGTCAAACGCTAGAAACACGTCACGAACCAGAGTTGAACGCCAAAAACACGTTACAACTTTGCGTTCAACTCCAAGATAAGCCTCAGCTCGTGTAAAGATCAAGCTCAGCCCAAACATACACCAAGTGGGCCCTGAAAGTGGATTTATGCATCAATTACTTACTTCTGTAAACCCTAGTAACTAGTTTAGTATAAATAGAACTTTTTACTAATGTATTAGACGTCTCTTAGACTATCTAGTCTTTGGATTGGTCTTTGATTGTATTTTTGATCTTTTGATCACGTTTGGGGGCTGGCCATTCGGCCATGCCAGGACCTTCATCACTTATGTATTTTTAACGGTAGAGTTTCTACACACCATATATTAAGGGTGTGGAGCTCTGCTGTACCTCAAGTTTCAATGCAATTACTACTATTTTCTATTCAATTCCGCTTGTTCTTATTCTAAGATATTCGTTGCACTTCAACATGATGAATGTGATGATCCATGACACTCATCATCATTCTCACATATGAACGCATGACTGACAACCACTTCCGTTCTACCTTAGACCGGGCGCATATCTCTTGGATTCCTTAATCAGAATCTTCGTGGTATAAGCTAGATTGATGGAGGCATTCTTGAGAATCCGGAAAGTCTAAACCTTGTCTGTGGTATTTCGAGTAGGATTCAGGGATTGACTGACTGTGACGAGCTTCAAACTCGCGATTGTTGGGCGTGATGACAAACGCAAAAGAATCAAGGGATTCTATTCCAACATGATCAAGAACCGATAGATGATTAGCCGTGCTGTGACAGAGCATTTGGACCTTTTTCACTGAGAGGATGGGATGTAGCCATTGACAACGGTGATGCCCTACATACAGCTTGCCATGGAAAGGAATAAGAAGGATTGAAGGAAGACAGTAGGAAAGCAAAGATCCAACAGGGACAAGCACCTCCACACACTTATCTGAAATTCCCACCATTGAATTACATGAGTAACTCTATATTTATTTTCTGTTTTATTTATTATTTGAAAACTCCATAACATTTACTATCCGCCTAATTGAGATTTACAAGATGACCATAGCTTGCTTCATACCAACAATCTCCGTGGGATTGACCCTTACTCACGTAAGGTATTACTTGGACGACCCAGTGCACTTGTTGGTTAGTTGTGTGGAGTTGTGACTAAGTGTGATTCACGTTTGAAGGCGCTACCAAGTTTTTAGCGCCATTGTTGATGATCATAATTTCGTGCACCACGGATCGGTTGGTCAAGGCTGTGGGACAGCGGTGTATGATTAGAGTAGACAATCCCTTAAGATAGATTATCTTTTTATGGTACCACGACTTAAGTTGGGTTAAGGAATTATATATTATGTTGCTTTTGGTTTAGAATGCTTTAAGATTGAATTCTTGTGATGGATATGGAGTCTTGGATTGCCTTTGGCGTCCCGGGGTCTTATATCCTACATCACTGGGAACTGTTACCTTACTGAGAACCTCTCATACCATATTTCTGTTATATTTTTCAGATGCAGGTCGCAACCCACCTCGGTGAGTTGTCTGGTTGGTTACAGGAGCGGAGGATCTGGATATCTTTTGGAGTCCTTTTGATTTATTATATATATATATATATATATATATATATATATATATATATATATATATATATATGTCTCTCACTTTTGTACTTTGTTTAGCCTAGAGGCTTGTATTTGAGAGAACAAAACTTGTATTAGCTGTTTTTATTGTCTGGTTTCATACATGGTCTGTATATGGCTAGCCAGTTTAAACTCCGCGAGTCGTGACTAGTGTCTTACGATATTATACTATTATACTATGATGTTTTGTTTCTCCATACCTGTTTCTTATGCTTTAAATGAGTAGCTTCGTTAGTAGGTATTGCACTTTTGAAATCCTGTTTTTGAGCTATGTTCTTCATCGGGCTTTTGGTTATTATTACTCCTTCTATATAATATATGTATAAGCTTAGAACTGTCGTAACCTTTGATTAACCTTTGCTTTACGACGCGAAGTAAGACTTAGGCTAATTAGGGTGTTACATACATCGAATTGGCCTGATTCGATTTATACATGCATGATGTACGTAGTAATAAATCGAATGAGTATGATTCGATTTACACATGGTTTGTGGCAACTAGTAATTCGAATTAGGTTGTTTCGAATTATTGAATTTGATCGTCCATGATAAATCGATAAAGTCCAATTCGATTTACTAGTAGATTGAATTCTATCTATAAATCAAATTTCGACTATTAAATTTAATGTGAAATCAACTTATATAAATATTAATTTTTATTATAAAAAAGAGCACTTAACTTATCAACTTTTATATGTTATTTTTAAGTTAATAAATAAATAAATATTAATTTTTATTATAATAGTAAAAAATTATAGCATACTAAAATAGAATACTAAAAAAACACTATATAATATAGAAAAATATACTAGAAAAAGCATAAAATAAGATTATAACAAATTTAAAGATAATATTATAATTTAATATCATATTTTTTAAATAATTATCTATCTAAAAGTGATTTTAACTAATATTATCCAAATAATATTCATTTTATTAAAATTAATTTAGGTATAAAATTGTCAAACATAAATTAATTTTAACTGCTTATTAGTAAATTGATTTAGGGAGCGTACACGACAACACTAATTTTGGAACCTCATCGCTAAGGTAGCGTTTGTTTGCAGAGACTGGAACTGAAACTGAGAGACAGAGACTCAATATTATGTTTGTTGAGCTAGAGACTTGTACATAAATTTCTGTCTCCGTCTTCAAAATTTTAGTATTTCAATACCTCTAAAAAGTAGGGACACTGGAAACAGAAAACTTTAAAGACGGGGACAGAAATTTTAATTATAATTTGTACCTAAATGACCTCATTCTAATTCAATAATTCCAACATTAACCCTAATGTAAATCAGGGCTTCATTGTTATCCCTCGTGATTCCATCTTCCCATTCTTCTTCAAGGTCATCACTCCATCTTCTCATTCTTCTTCAAAGGGGAGAAAGCGGCGCCTCAACCTTCTTCCTCTCACTGCACGGTCGTCGTCTCGTCGCCAATTTGTCCTGCACCTTCCCTGCTCTGGGATGTGGTGAGATATACTTGCCTGGGTAGATGCACTGGCATTGATTTCACTTATTCTGGGTTTGGTTTGCAACTCCTAGGGTAGATGCAGTGGTTAGCCCCCACTTGTTCCCAGTCAAGGTTGATTTGAGATTTGTGAAATTATCTGAGTTTCGGATTTTCTTGGGTAGATGCAGTGGGTCGGCTCCACTTGCTCCAAGTTGAGATCTGAGATTCTGTTGACTCTATGTCGTAAGTGTGGCCGGACACTGTGAAAGTTCCGGACACTGTGAAAGTTCCGGATGAGCTTGCCCCGTTGATAGACACCAGTGTGGGTGTTGTGTGATTATGATCATGATTGTGAATAACTCGAGTTGGGGATGCACGACAGAGGGACAGTCCAATGGTTAGCTACTAGGACTTGTCGGGTTAGCTTTATAACCGACATATGAGACTCATCAGCCATAGGACAGACATACATCATTTGCATATGTTTGAATTGTTTGGGTTTGCCTATTTGTTTTGGATTTCTATATCATATATGCTACGTTACCTGACTATATGCTATCTGTCCTACTTGTACTTTAATTGTGTATTATTTGTCTGTCTTGACTGTGTTTGTACAACTGAGAGGTCCCTCATGTTGGTGTCGGTTGACGCTGAAGGCTGTTCTTGTTGGAATGGAATAATGATATGAGTAATTTAAAATGATGATTATTGAATGAGATAATTTGAGCTCCCTAGGTAGACGCAGTGAAGTGATTTCACTTACTCCAGGTGAGGATATGAAGTAATGATATAGAATGGTTGAAACAGAATAACTGGTGATGGTTTTGTTTATGATTCTAGTTCTGATTCATAGGAGAGTTAGGAAGTTGAGAAGCATGAGGAAGATGAATTAGCTTTAGCATTCCCTTATGACAGTTGCCTATTTATGGATTAGTGAGAACATAGGGTGAATGTTTGGTGAAAGGAAGTCTAGGATGCTTAGTGAGTTTTTATTACAATGCATTGTATTTATTTGGCACTTTTACCATACTTGGAACCCATGGGTCGGGGATTCTCATTCTGTATATATCTCTTGTTTTTCAGATATAGGTTCAGGTGCTCAGAAGTGAGCTGTGGTTCATCTGAGAGACGGCGAAGATCTTTATATTCTCTACTTTATATTTTGCTTAGAATCTCTCCACCTTTATTTTGAAAAGCTTATATTATATATTGAACTCTTTTGAACTTGCCTATAGAGGCTTAGGGTTTCTTTTGGGAGAAATTAGGAGGTACTGTTGTCATCTACTTTTATATTGTATCCTAGCCAGCCTAAACTTCGCGTGTTGCGACTAGTGGATAATTATTTATGATACCTATCTATATTTTGTTTTATCTTATTCTTCTCGATGGCATTATCTTTATAATGTCTCAGCTCACGCTTTATTTTCTTTTGTCGATGCGAGAGCGATACGAATTCGCGATTTTATTTTACTCAATTTTAGGCTTCTCGTTTAATACTTCCTTTCAATTTTAATTATAATTATGTATTATAATCCATCTGAGAGTCGTACTACCATAATATCATTGACTTATGACTCGAGCATAAGGATTTGAATATTAGGGTGTTACATGCGTCACTTGGCCTTCACTGTTTCACTCCATTCCTTCTTTGTGGTTTGAGCGAAGCCGTCAAAAACAGGGAAATACAACACCTTAAGAGTTGCCGAAGCCATAGTTGTCATAATCGAACCGGTTAAGTTATTGGTTTATTAGTTTATTGGTTCAACTGATAAATTACTGATTAAATCGGTAGAATCGGTCCTATATAAATAAAAAATAACAAATAGTAAATGGTTGAGTAAAATGACAATTAGGTCCTTGAGGTTTTTAACTTCAGATTATTTAGCCCTTAAAAAAATAAAGTACCAATTTAGTCTTCTATAATAATAAATGATGGATATATTATGTTCCTCTATCAATTTATCATATGAAATTTAATAAGGAGAAGGCACATAAGAAAAAATGAAAAAAAACCTTGTTGAATTTGATTATAAAAGTAATTTATTCACCTAATATTTTTTAATTTTTTTACTATATTCGTTTAGATTTATAAATATAAAATCTATAATTTAATGTATTCCAATACTTTCTATAATATAAATTATAATTTAAAATAATTTTTACCAAATCAGTATTTATAATAATAAATATTATGTTATATCATAATTTTATTTATTCTAACACTATAAATTTTGAATTTACTAATATGTCCGTAAAAAAAGTGTCAAATGTATATTTAAATGTGAGATGAAGTTATTATAAAATAAAAAATTATTGGATTATTTGGATTAACAAAATAAAATAAACAATGTTATCAATTATTGAGACACTTGTATAAAACTTAATGCATTTGTAGGTAAACCATACACAAATTTTTAAATAAATAGGCTTGTTTTATTTCCAGACTTCAAAGCCAAAGCATGAGCCAACTTTTCATTTACAAGACAAAAAAATGGACACATGTCAGACAAAAAAATGGACACATGTAAAAAAAAACATGGTTAACATAGAATCTCTATAAATCTGTATACATTTATATCTGTACGGTATAAGGACCCTATTTTAGTTATTCATTTATTGATTTAACTGTAGTTGATTTGGAATAACTATTTTATAATAAAATAATAAATAAAATTTTTAATAAAGACACTAAAATTATAGTTCCGAAAATCAAAATGGATCAGCCCACCGAATTGAACTAACTGAAAACTGGGAGATTTTGCGGTTTAGGCCATACCGAAAAACCGCTCTTTTATAAATCGTCAGAAAACTGTTGAATTGACTGAAAACTAGTCCGTCGGACCGAATCAGGATCCGGCCGGTTTACACAATACGAAGCTCCTTCCTTTGTTCCCCCACCACAAAAGCCCCTTTCTCCCCTTCTTTCTTTCATTCAGAAAGAATTAAAAAACCTTAGCCTTCTAATCCTACACCACCACCGCAAGGAGTGGCACACTGCCGCAGTCCGTCGCACCCAAAGTTCGCCGTCCATCTAGCTTCCCTCGTGCTCCAAGTCTCCAACCCCTGTTTGCTGTCACCGATCGTAGCTGCTTCCTCGAGCTTGGTGTCCGTCGTCTTCGTCTGCTCAGCCACGCTTCCGCCATCGTCCGTCGTGCTCAGGGGCTTCCGTCCTCGTCTGGTCGTGTTGCCCGAGTCTCCAACTCGTCTCCTCATTCACCAATGGCGTGGTCATCTACTAGTCTTCGTCTGGTCGCCGTGGTCTAGTCGCCGTTGTCTAGTCGCCGTTGTCCTTCGCGCTCAACCTCTCTCCGTCCTACTCTGCCCAGACTGCTCAGATCGAAGGTCAGTGCTCACTGCTAGTGCTTGCTCTTCGTTTTTTTAATTCAGAAATCATATTGATTATTGAATAAATATGGAACTTTTTGGGTTTTTGTCGAATGATTAATTGATTATCTCTGACTGCTCTGCTGCGCTGCTGTTCTTTGTTTTGTGCATCTTTTTTGCCTAGTGCTGTGCTGCTGGAAACCTCGGATTTGTGCTGTTTTGTGTTTTTATTGGGCTTAATTGTGCTTAACCCCATTACAGATTTATAAATTATTAATCTTTCATATATTCTGCTGTATTGGTCCTCAATCCTCATCTCAAATTTTAAGGGTTTAGGGTTTGTGCAGTATTTGTGCTTTAATTGTGCTGTGTTTTGTGCTTTTTTGCGAAGTGCTGTGCTGCTGGAATTGTGCTGTTTTGACTTTTGTGTTTTTATTCCGCTTAATTGTGCTTTAATTGTGTTGTGTTTGTGCTTTATTTCATCCTCATTGATCTCTGTTTAATTGTTTGTGCTTAATTGTGCTGTGTTTATGTTGTGTTTGTGCTTTCCAGTTTGGGTACACAGCTTAATTAAGCTCTTCTTGAAAAAATAACTTAAATAATACATGCTTATATTAAAAGTAGTTTATAAATAAGTTATTTTATGTTTGGTTTTTTAGTTTTAAAAGTGCTTATTTTAAAAGAAATGTGATAAAAAACTTTTTATTATGAGAGAAGTCATTTTTTTTAACTTCTCCATAAGCATTTAAATAGCTTCTTAGAAAGCTACTATTTAGTTTTGAAAATTGCACCAGACATTAATACTACTACTTTTCATAAGTTAAAAGCTCAAAAAAGAAAAGTAGCTTTTGAAGTTTCCTAAACGGGCCCTTAGTTAATCCTCATTACAAAATTTGTAAATTATTAATCTTTCATATTTCATTTATTGTTCTTTAGTTGTTCTCATTACAAATTTATAAGGTTTAGGGTTTGTGCTGTATTTGTAAATTATTAAACTTTCCTATATTGTACTTAAAGTTGGATGATATTTTAAAGTTTATATTAAGCTATAATTATGTTGATTTATTATTTTATTATAAAATGGTTATTCTAGTTGAACAACAATTGAACCGGTTGGACTAATGAACCAGTAGCTAGAGTGGTTTGATAACCGGTTCAGTTTTCAGAACCTTGACTAAAACATAATTATAATCTAATAGGAAGATGAGAAATATCATTGAAACTAAGAGGATTAGAAACCAAATTATTCTCTACACATGCATTATTAATTTATTATCCCTAAGTGCTTCTTGACTTGACTGATACTATCTAACTATCATCTAAAACTGGAAAAAAAAACTATAAAAATTAAAACAGCCATCATTTACCAACAAAAAAATTTAGTTAACAATTTAGCAAAAACAAAATCATCCAATAATCAAAAGGACAAGAACATGAAGAAAAATTGTACAAATTCCCTGTTCGAGCATCTCTCTCAAAGACCCGAACGGCTGCTTCTTCTTTCTCCAGCGTTACTCCCATGTCTTAACCGCCGGCTGCTGCTATGTGTTCTCTCTTCATCTTCGCTGTCGCTATTTAATGTCTCTGCAGCGAGGCTGCAAACTTTAAGCTTCTTCCCACTGCTGCTGTGCTCTCTACTCACCCAGTCTCCGACACTGCAGTTGTACACTCTCTTGCCACCGGTCAGCTCTCTTCTAGTCTTCTGTGCCTCTCTCAATATCTTGATTCTGATTAATTGATTACTTGATATATTAACAATATGGATTAATTCGATTTTTTTTAAATTCTTTGTTCATCAAGTTATTTTATTAGATTAGTATTGGTTTTGCCTCTTTATGATTGAAAATACAATGTGTGATTAAACTGATTAAATTGAATGTTAGTTCTTTAATCTTTATTCTCTGTTCTGCCCAAAAAGAACCTTAATTTGCTTGTTTGTGATTAAACCTTGTTGCTAATGATGAACTAATTAACATTCTGGAGCCTTAATTTAATTCTTTTTTGGTTATCATTTGAGTGTAATTAAAAGCTAAATGGAAGGAGGAAGGCCTTAGTTTGCTTCTGTTTAGGTTGCCATTTAGGTTCACTAACCCATCTTCCCAAACACAATATATAAGTGCCATGCATATGATTGCTTGCAGTTCTTGATTTATCTTTGATCCTTTTTGAATCTTGGACATACTACATTTCAAATGCCTAACAACGTAATATGTGTTCTGTGTAAAAGGATTTGTTGCATTTTTACAGGCTATTTCCCTTGAAATTGCTTGCTTTTCTTGTGTTATAAATTTGGACCTTAGAATAATGAGGTTTCATCCGGTTTAAGACTGGGTTAGGTTCTCAAAAATTGACCTGGAGAATATTGAGGGCCAGGTCTGTGCTAGAACAAATTGGGTTTCACCCTACCCATGTACACACACCCCTATTAAGTGCATCAAGACACTTAAAGATAACAGATTATGCAAAATTGAAGTACCTCAACACATTCATCTATGATGGTTGTTGTTGATATGCCTCTACTTTATTTCCAGCATTGCCTAACTCTCTCTGTTTGTTGGTTTATTCTTCAGCTTGTCCAAAAATAATCATTAAACAAAACAAAAGTGAAAGTTTTCATGGAATACGCAACTGTGTCCTATGGATTGTGCAACCTACACAGTTTTCAGTTTCTCTCCCTACCCATTCTCCAAGTTCAAATCTTTTCACATAAACCACCACGAAACCCCTTCAACATTTTTTCCACAGTTAGTTCAGCTCAACAGAGGTCAGGGACAACACCTAAAAGAGACCCTAGTGGTAGAAATCATCGCTCAGTGCCTCAAACAGAGAAGAACATTGAGATGAAACCGTCAAACGTGGGTAGCAAGCAGAGGCTTAAACGATATTCTTCCTTGTTGGGTAATTGTGCTTTGAGAGGAGCTTTGAATGAGGGAAAGGCCATTCATGGTCACCAGATAAAAACTGGGGTGGACCCTGATTCTCACTTTTGGGTTTCACTCATCAACTTGTATGCAAAATGTGACTACTCCAGTTATGCATGCCAGGCGCTTGATGAAATGCCTGAACAAGATGTCGTGTCCTGGACTGCATTAATTCAGGGATTTGTAGCTCAGGGAAATGGCAGGCAGGGTGTTGATTTGTTTTGTGAGATGAGAAAGAAAGGGATCAGTCCGAATGAATTCACGGTTGCCACTTGTTTGAAAGCTTGTTCTATGTGCCGGGATGTTAGTTTTGGGAAACAGGTTCATGCTGAAGTGATTAAGGAGGGTTTATTATCTGATGTGTTTATTGCATCTGCATTAGTTAATCTATATGCGAAATGTGGTGAAATCGACCTTGCTGATAAGGTGTTCTTTTGCATGCCTGAGCAGAATGAAGTATTGTGGAATGTGTTGATTAATGGTCATGCTCAAGTGGGTGATGGGAAAGGAGCATTTAGATTATTTTGTGAAATGATAAATTCAGAAGTAGAATTCAGTGAATTTACCTTGTCCAGTGTACTTAAGGGTTGCATAAATTCAGGACAATTAAGAGACGGCCAACTTGTGCATTGTTTGGCAATCAAAAGTGGTTTTGAAATAGACAAATTCATGTGTTCCAGTCTTGTAGACATATATTCAAAGTGTGATATGGTAGATGATGCACTAAGACTTTTTTATATGATCACAGACCATGATGTAGTTTCGTGGAGTGCAATGATCGCTTGCCTTGAAAAGCAAGGTCATAGCAGTGAAGCAATTAAGCTATTTTACTTGATGAGACATACTGGAATTGAACCAAACCAATTTACCTTTTCAAGTGTTGTTAGTGCTGCTGCTGAATTGGGTGACTTGGCTTTTGGAGAAAGCATCCATGCTTGTATTTTCAAATTTGGGTTTGAATCAGATGTCTCTGTAAGTAATGCCCTTATCGGGATGTACATTAAAAATGGTTGTGTGGATGATGGTTATCGGGTGTTTGAGGCGATGACAGGGCCAGATCTTGTTTCTTGGAATACTCTATTGTCAGGATTTCATGACTATGGTTACGCTGAATCAGGATCAAATGTTTTCTGCCAGATGCTTGTCGAAGGATTTAGGCCAAATATGTATACATTTATTAGTATTTTAAGGTCTTGCTCTGATCTCTTAGACATAAAGTTCGGAAAGCAAGTTCATGCTCAAATTCTGAAAAACAGTCTTGATGGAAATGAATATGTTGGGAAAGCCCTTTTGGACATGTATCTCAAATTTAGATATATGGAAGAATCATATATAGTTTTTGCTAAGTTGATCAATAGGGATGTCTTCACATGGACAGTAATGATCACTGGTTTTGCTCAAACTGAGCAAGAAGAGAAGGCTATCAAATTCTTAAATTCAATGCAGCAAGAAGGAGTAAGGCCCAATGAGTTCACTATTGCTGGCTGTTTAGGTGGTTGTTCCCGGATAACTGCTACTGAAAGTGGAAGGCAACTTCACTCTATGGCACTTAAAAGTGGACTTCTGCCTGATATGTTTGTTTCCGGTGCACTTGTCGATATGTATGCAAAATGTGGCTGCATAGAAGATGCTGAGGCTATTTTTAAGGGACTGGTTTGGCGTGATAAAGTCCTATGGAACACTATGATATGTGGATTCTCTCTGCATGGTCAGGGTGATAAGGCCCTACAGACCTTTCAGAAAATGAAAGATGAGGGCAACTTACCCGATGATGTTACCTTTATAGGTGTCCTTTCTGCATGCAGCCACATGGGTCTTGTTGAAGAAGGGAAACAACACTTCAACTCCATGAGCAATGTTTATGGTGTCACTCCTAGAGACGAGCATTATGCTGGTATGGTTGACATTCTTAGCCGTGCAGGAAGATTTGTAGAGGTTGAAAGTTTTGTTGAAGAGATGAAGCTCACGTCTAATGCATTGGTCTGGGAGAATGTTCTGGGCGCATGTGCAAAGCATGGGAATGTCAAATTTGGTGAAAGAGCAGCAAAAAGGCTATTTGAGCTCAAATGCGAGACAGACTCAACTTACATATTACTTTCAAATACTTTTGCTAGCAAAGGTAGGTGGACAGAGGCCAAAAGAATAAGGGCCTTGATGTCCAGCCATGGTGTGAAAAAGGAACCTGGTTGTAGCTGGGTAGAAATAAACAATAAAGTACATGTCTTTGTGTCGGATGGGGGACATCCTCACATCAGGGAAATCCATTTGAAATTGGAGGAGCTTGGTGAAAGTCTGAGATTGATTGGTTATGTACCACAAATGGAACATGTGCTTCATGATGTTCCAGACACAGAGAAAGAAGAACATCTTAATCACCATAGTGAGAAGTTGGCTCTTGCCTTTGCCCTTATGAGCAATAGCCATAAGAAAACAATACGAATCTTCAAAAACCTGCGTATCTGTCGCAATTGTCATAATTTTATGAAGCATGTCTCAAGGATCACAACTCAAGAAATAGTTATTCGCGACACTAACCGGTTCCACAGCTTCAAGGATGGATCGTGTTCCTGTCAAGATTATTGGTGATTTGGCTGAAGACACTAACCTGTTGAACTTGTTTTCATGTAATTCACTGCTTTGAAAAGAACTACTTGTGCAGTTGTGCTCATCCATATCCCTAGTGCTGAGATGTGAGAAGATATCAAAATAACTCTGGCAAGGTAATGAATGAATTTGTGTACTTCTTTCATTCCTCGTTAATTTCAGCGACATTCATAGCTATGAAAGCATTTTAATCTCATTCATGCCAAACTCACTTAAAAAAAGATTGAACATTAAATATTTGTAATAATAGGCACCAAGCTGTCTCAAATTTTATTTGGCTCATAAAATTTGATAGAAGGTTTCTTTTTGGTGTAAACTTCTTTGAATGACACATTGAATCTGAAGAGTAATTAGTGAGACTACAGGCATAGGTCAGAGTCAATATTAAAATTGCAATTTCATTGTCTGAATAATACATTTAATTTATTTATCACATTTCTTTTACTGATATAGTAATATATAGTATCCATCTGTAATTCCTGTACTACCCAATACATCATCAAAAGGGCCTGTTATTTGCAATCAGTAAAGAAAGGTGCTTTCTATATCAATTATAATATCTTAGTTGGTTTCTATGTATCCAGCGTGCTAATATTGATGATCTATCGGGAAAAAGTTTTCTAGGGATGGAACTTCTGTGGAAAACGGATGGAATGCTCCTCCTTATCAAATGCATCTTGCTGTTGTGTGCATCCTATTATTCAGGTTTGGCATCTAAACTAAAGTAATTTTTTTTTAATTCAAATTTGCTGCGGGATTCGAACCCCAGAGGCTTGTTTGAGTGGACAAACGAACTTATGATTCGACCAACCAAGTTAGTTAAAACCCACCCTAACCATTAGTGTTAGAAAAAATACTTTAATTAAATTATCATTAAAGAATAACATAGGCACATAGCTAGTATTTTTTATTAAAATTTTATGTAATTATCTTATTTTATAATAAATAAATATATAATAATATAGATATACTTTCTTTTTCTTAAAAATATGTTGTGTAGAATAGTTTTTTTTTTCTACTTATGACTATAATTATCTTAATAAAAATAAATATATTTAAAGAAAAAATAATTTTCTATATTTATTTCTACTTCTAAAAAATATCTCTTTTAACGGTACAAACAAGCAAAATAATGTTCCTCCAGACATTTGATGAGAGGATGAAGAATAAACACTTTCACGAAGCAAAGAAAAGAAGAATAAAGACTTTGACTAATGGCTAGGAGCCTAGGACTGAAGTACGTAATTATGTTTGTATCATAGTTCTGAAATTGGATGGGACCAGCCGGTCGAACCTACCGGGAACCGGACACCTATGCGGTTTGGTCCTAAATAGAAAACTGCAATTCTGAAAACCGCTTGTAAACCGCTGAACAGGCTGGTCGGACTGAATCGGGACCCGGCCGGTTTACAAGAAACGACACTGTTTTGAACTTTTAGAAACACAAAAGAGCATCAGAAATTCAGAATCCCTTTCCTTCCCTTCAGTAGTAGAGCTCAAAGCCTAAACCCTGGAACCCTAGCTTCTCAACTGCCGCTGCAAGGATTGCCACCGTCCGCCGCGCTCAGGCACCAGCATCGTTGTCTGGTTGTCCACACTTCATTCTCATTCAGCAATCGCACCTTCTTCCTCGAGCTCAGCGTCAATTCCTGGTCTTTGTCTGCTCTGTCGGGCTCCTGCCGCCGTCCGTCGCGCTTGGGCACCACCATCTTCGTCTGGTCGTGGTGCTCGAAGTTTCCAACCCACCAATTGCAGCTTCTTCCTTGAGCTCGGTGTGTTGGAGTCTGCCCTTCATTTGCTCAGCTGCAGCAGCTTCTTCCAACCGACCACCGTCTTCGAGTCGTGCTTGTTGCTTGGCCTCCATCTCCGTCGCGCTTCTGCCCCTCTGCTCAGACTGCTCAAGAAGTCAGAACCAAGGCTTTGGATTCTGCCAGTGCTTCTCAGATTGGTTTCTTCAATTTTTTTTTTGAATTTTTCGTTCTTGGTTTTTTGTTCTTCGGTTTAGGAGTCTGCTACTGCTAATACTACTCAGATTGAATTGTTGAATGATTAGCTCTGCTTATTGCTGTGCTGTGCTGTACTCTGTTTTGTTGCTTTTTTTTTTTTTGTGCTGTGCTGAAAAAAATTGAGCTAAAAGCTTGAAACCTTGATAATCCTTGTTAATCTTTGAAAAAGTTTATTGCTGATGTGTAACCTTTTATTGTGGTGTTGTGATTTAATTGTTGGTGTTGTTGCTATGTAACTTTCAATTATTCCTGTTGGTGTTGTTGCTTTGTTTTAAATTTTAATTGGTGGTGGTGTCTTATAATTTGCTATAATTTGTTAATTTGGTGTAATTTTCATACTGTGTTGATCTTTGTTTTAATTGTTTATTGTGTTTGTTCTTCTGGTACAAATTCTCCTGATTTGAAGGCTTCCATTTTGGTTCTAGATAAGCCTGCATTTTGGTTCTTGTCCTTTTGATTATTGGGTGATTGTGTTTTTGCTAAATTGTTTACTAATTTTTGTTGTTGGTAAATGATGGTTGTTTTAATTTTTGTCTGATTATTAATTTTTATATTTTTTTTTTCAAGTTTTAGAAGATGGTATTAGTCAAGAAGCACTTAGGGATAATAATGCATCTATAGAGAATAATTTGGTTTCTAATCCTCTCAGATTCAATGATATTTCTCATCTTCCTATTAGATTATAATGATGTTTTAGTCAAGGTTCTGAAAACCGGACAGTCATCAAACCACTTTAGCTATTGGTTCACTGGTGTAGCCGGTTCAACCGTGGTTCAACCGACATAATTGGTTTATAATAAAATAATAATATATAAATAAACATACTAAAGCATAATTATAGTCTAATATAAACTTTAAAATATCATCCAACTTTAAATACAATATATGAAAGATTAATAATTTACAAACACAGCACAAACCCTAAACCCTATAAATTTGTAATGAGGACAACCACTGCAGTTTGATTTTTTTTTTGTCTTTTTGTAAATTAGTTAGTACTGTGATTCTTTTTGCAAATTCAGTGGTCAGTGGTCACTACTAATTTGTTGTTTAGTTTCGATTATTTGATTATAAATTCTAATTAATTGGTGCTAATTTTTTGTTTGTGAATTTGTGATAATTATGCAGATTGATATCAGCCATGCCGACCTTTAGTGCCATAGCATTGGATAGGTTGTTAGAGCCTGGAGGTTCCAGGCCTGTTGAGAGATCTGCTCCGTGTTCGATGCCTCTGCAAAACTCACAGAATGGGAGGAATGCTAGTGCGCCCCGAAGAAGAAAAAGGCTCCTCATCCTCCATTAAAACCATCTCTTTATGCCACTCCTGAGGTGACGCCACTTCCAGATGCACCCTCTCCATTTCCTCCGTCACCATACATCATTAACCATAAGCGACGCAGCCCGCGCCTCCTCAAGAGCACTTCAGAGGCCAGCATACTGGCTGAGCGGAATGTTCTCCAGGATTGTGAAAAGCCTTTTGGTAAGAGCTCAGATATGGTGATTGTAAGTTCAGCTGGTGACCTCCAAGTTCCTTATAAAAATCCTGAAGCAGTTAAAGGAGCAAGGTGACAGTGTTTATCACTTTGAATATGATAGCAGCAAGAATGGTGACTTTGGGACTGGACACAGGGAAAGTGGGAGTAGTAGCATTACAAATGATTTACAGGTACCGACAATGAATTCACAAAGAGGTTTAGAGATTGAAGATTTCTTCGATCCAAATGAATCAATGACTTTTGCAAGTATTACAGATGTTGAAGATAATGCTGGGCAGAACTGTCTATGAAGTACAGCAGTCTTGGGGAGTTTTTTGATGCTTGGGAAGGTAATTTGGTTTAGTTTTCTGCCAGTTGTTTCTGTTGCAATGGAACATACACAAGCAATAAGAGCCTTGTTTGTTTTTCTCACTTTTCCCCCAATTTTCAACCTATGCTACTTGCTGCAGTGAGCGGAATATCCTAATTATATCATGGAATTATCCATAGTATGGTATATTTCATACGCCTTACAAATAGCGGTTTAGTAGTGCTTGTAGTGAAAGTCTTAGAAATTCTTTATTCATGTTGGAGATGAGCTTACTTGTCTTTTTTCTTTCTGCAGAACTATCTTCTGAAGGTGGAGCTCAAACTTCTACAATTGATTTTGAAGCTGAATTGTGTGAAATGAGGTTGAGCCTATTGATGGAGATAGAGAAGCGGAAGCAAACTGAAGAGTCCCTTAACAGCATGAAAAGCCAATATGAGAGAATTAAGCAAGGGTTATACAGTGCATGAATTGTTTTGCCTGCAAATCTTACTGCTATTGCTGCGGTTGACCTGAATTCTTATCCCATGGAAGATCTATGTCAACAAGTTCATGTTGCAAGATTCATATCGAACTCACTCCATTGGGAGAGGAATGGCCAGGGCTGAAGTTGAAGTAGAGATGGAAGCTCAACTAGAGTTAAAGAACTTCGAGATTGCTCGTCTCTTGGAACGCCTCCGATGTTATGAGACCATGAATAGAGAGATGGTTCAGAGGAACCAGGAAGCGATAGGTGAGACTTATGTCATATATTTGGTCTTTGATAGTTTTGATCAAGTGAACGTACTCATTTTTTTCCTTACTGTAAGAATATCTGTTGCTGGCACTAGTTTGGCTAGTCATTTTACATGTCGTCGAAGCACAATTATCATGCTTTACTTTGAGTTTGACAATTATGCATGTTCAAGAAAGATTTGGATGGACATAGCACCTGTATTGAGTGAGAATTGTCTCTCTGGTTGTCGAGCGGGATTGTCTGTCGAATGTTAGTTTTATTAACAGTCTTGAGAATCGTGCATCCATGGTGTGTGCGACAACTGTTGATGTGTTTATTTTGCAGACAGCAAATAGCAATTAGCGGTTTAGGATCAGTTTTAGGATAACTCCCCCCTTTTTCCTGTTTACCACAAAACAAAAGTAGAATTATTAGAATACAAAGCGGAATAAAGCTGCATTATTTGGGAATGTGGTCAATTTAATGCTGAGATAATTGAAACTTCGAGCTCATAGCTTTAGGTCTGTATGGAGAGATATCACAATTGCTTTAATTCTTTGTTTTTTTTGGGGGATGGATTTCTACTTATACTGTACACAACCCTTGATGTGCACCAATATTGCAAGGTTTGCATTGAAAGCCCTTGATGTGCATCAATATAGCTATCAGAGTCTTGTTCACTTCTGTTATATTGTGAGTCTCATTAAAAACTTCTTTCACCTAAGTCGTAAGGGAATTTTCCACCACATCCCAAGCTTGTTGATAGAATTTGGTTGGGAGACCATCGCTTCCAGGAGCCTTCCAGCTTCCCATAAAAAAAAATCACATTTTTAATCTTCTCACTTGATACCTCCTTATCCATATCCTGATACTCCATGTCTTGTAACTTACGAACTGATTAGAAACAACAAAATCATTATAATCAGATTCTGAATAATAAAAATTCTTAAAAAAAATTAACACCCCAAATTTTAAGAGTGTTCACATTGTCCATCCATTTGCCTTCCTCACTCTTTAAGGCTGTGATTTTGTTTCTCTTATGTCTTTCATTCGCTTTTGAATTTGAATTTTTATCACCAAATTTGATGATATCACATATAGACATTTGTTGCCAATAAGTCTTCTCTTGAATTGCTATTGCCTCATATTCTTTCCACAAATCTTTTTGAAGTTTATCCAATAAGGGATTATTGTTGAAAGAGTTTTTTTGTTGATCCCTCCAAGCCTTAGGAGAATGTACCATTTTTTCTTGAAAATATGGCCAAAAACTTTTGTTTCAAGTCTTAGTTGTATTGACAAAGTTGCTAATATTTTGTAACAAACTATTTTGTTCTAGCCAGCTACTTTTAACCATATTATTATAATCCTCATGCAAAACCAAAGGAGCAAGAAATTTAAAAGGCTTAATTCCTTCTTCCCTTTGAGCTAATTGAAAATCCAACAAAATGGGGAGATGATCAAACTTTAGTTTGGGTAAATGTTTGACACCAACATCTGAAAAAATATTAGAAAAGTTAAAATTACTAATACAACGATCTAGTCTTCTTTTGTAGTCCCCTTTTACCAAGTAAAAGGGGGTCTAGAGAATCCTAAATTCTTAAACTCACAATTAACTTAAACATCATTAAAGGTATTAGTGTTAAGAGAAAGATTAGAAGAACCCCCCCTGTGTCATTCAGAGAAAGAATGGAGTTGAAATCTCCTTCTAAATACCAAGGTCCATTAATATTCTTAGCTAAATCCTTTATCTTGATCCAAAGCTCTCTTCTATTCTGATCCTAGGGCTAGCGTAAACAGCCGTAAAAAACCAAGGAGCATTATCTTGCCACTGCACTTCAATATGAACAAATTATTTGTGAATGATGAGCGGCTTTATGTTCGATGAATTTGACCTCTAGAGGCACCAAATACCACCTGAAAAACCTTCAACATCACTAATACACCACGAGTCAAATCCAATTTTCTGATAATAGCCCCAGCCTTAGTACTTGAGATATGAGTTTCCAACAAGATACAAAAGTTAGTTTTATATCTAAACATAAGATCATTTAAAATAGATTTGAAGTCTTTAGAAGAGTCTCCTTTACAATTCCAAGATAAGATATTCATAGATACTAATATAAAAGAAAGTCTACTCGGAGATAAGAAACTCCTTGGTCCATAAGAGGTCCCTCTAGGCTTCCATAGCCTTAGGCTCCTCTTCGATATCTGCTACATTCCCACTTGGAGCAGTTTCTTCTATATATCAAGGTCAATGGCCATCTTATGTGCTTCTCCACCATAGTTATTTGCTCTCGTAGGGTTCTCTTTATAATACTCATTGTTTTGTTCTACATTTTTCCTCCCATAATCCTTGCTATGTGAGCATCTAAAATAGGGTCATTAGTACCATTAGTAGGGATATAATATCCTTCTTTGTGGCTTGAATAAAGAAAGTCTGCTAAATTGTCTCTAATATTTCTGGTGCATTCGATCATTCTCTTTGTTTTGTTCTCCTGAGAAGGTTGACTCGATTCAGCAATAATAATTGTCTTTTGCTTGTTCTGAGATGTACTTGCTGATTTCAGTTGTTCTTCATTAAGTTTTTTGTTTATTTTTAAGTTTTTTTTTTATTTTTTGGCTTTTTCCTTTTGTTTTTTGGTTAGAGAAGTTGACATTTTGGCCTCCTTTATGATTTCGATTCTGTGTAACCAGCTTATCAATTTGTTGACTTGCTATGGTATTTATCTTTCTTTTCTACAGTTGCTTGGACTGACTTTCCTGATACTTTCCTTTTTTTATCTTCTCTCTCCTGAGTTTCTTTCTCATTCTGAAAAGCATCAAATCTATTATTAGAACTTTCTCTTTTGATATCCTCATAATTAATCCCTGATTCTTGCCTATTTTTGCTTTGGGACTTTTCGACAACCATCTAGGGACCATATAAACTTTTCTCATTTACAACAGTTAAATCTAATTTTTTTCCCCAGATTGATGCTTGTGACTTTCCTTAACTGTACCAATGGCTACTTCCATCACCCCCAGATTTTTTTGTTGTAATAAGATCTTTCCTAACATGATTTCCTGTATTCATCAATGCTAGCTGGCCTTGGACTGCGGTGGCATTTCTCCCTTTCGGTGGTTCTGTTCTTCAGTAGCTACTTGAGATTGTTGTTTGTCTTTTGTTTCCTTCATCTTCTCCGAACATCCATCATATTTATGTATGTATCTACCACAATTGAAACATATTAGATGAAGACCTTCGTATTCTAGCCTGAATTCTTTTCCCAAGGCTGAGAAAGATGGCACTAGCTTTTTTCTTAAGTCAATTTCCATGCAAATACATGCAAATTTACCTCTTGAATGAATAGACGTGTGTTCATCCACTTTGAGCATGGTTCCAATAGATTTTCCAACCTTCCATAAGAAATATCTATTATATAATTTGGTTGGGAGATTGGGTATCCTGATCCAAACAACAATCTTTTTAACCTCACTCTCTTGGGGTATGAACAAAGGCTGCCACTTTTGAACCAAGAGGTAATGATCAGTGATCATCTAAGAACCCTCAAACAAAGCATGTGAATAATCCTCTTGGCTAGAGAATTTCATTAGGAAGTACCCTGCAACAAGATCCATCACTCGAACTGCTTCCTTCTTTGTCCATCTCCTGTTTATTCACCGTTCCATAGTCTGTAAATTCAGACTCTTCCTTAAGGGCTTAACGATGAGTGCTTGCTTCCACGGCTTGCATCATTTATCATATTCCTCCAAAGACACCTCTATAACATGATTTGGATTGAAAGGAGCCTGTGGTTTCTCCATATGTTCGATCGGATCCTCATCGAAGATGTAGTCTTCTGTGACCATCTCGACAATTTCATATAGATTCAGCTTTCCAAACCCGCTGTTCATCAGCCTATCCTTGTAGGAAAGCTTGGAACCTTAAGATGCACCATTGACAAGGGTAACAACATTCTCCAGAAAGTTTTTAGACTCTTTAACAAACTCTAACTTTTCTCTTCCTATGTGATCTCCATATGTTCTTTTGCTTGATCTTCTCCATCCATCTTGACTTTTTTTTGTCCTCCTCGTCACCAAATCTTCCTCTTCTAGTTATCTTCCTCTTCTGCTTGCATCTAAGTTTTGAAAATATAAAGAAAAAGAGTACCTATCCTATTTCCACTTTTAAAAATAATTTCAGCTATGCAATTTCCGTCTTATTGGACATTTCATTTCACTATCCAACCTACTAGTGATAAGTACAATATACTGCAAGAAAAATACCCATTCAGGTACACTTGGAAAGTGTAGCCAAAAATAAAAAAATGATGCATTAGGCAAAGGTTACGCTTTTTAGGCTTCAGAGACGCTTTTGTGGGGGATGCTTATACCAGTGTTGCCTATTTTCAAAGGCTACGCTTTTGGCCTTTGAAAATAGGGTGCGCTTTTTAAGTGATTCTGTTCAGGACCAAAGGCTACACTTTTCAACTCTAATGATGACCAGAATTCTAAAGAATAGGCTACACTTTTCAAGGTTACTACATCACTTTATAAACGTAGCAAATAGTATACCTATAGCTATTCTATATAAGTATAGCCTTTTGTCCTGTATTTTTCTTAATTTCTGCTTATATATATATCAACAGAAATTTCTAATAATCTTTTTATCTAAACCTAATATTTGGGAATATAATTATATATATATATATATATAATTCTGTATTTTTAATTAAATTAGTTAGTTATTATAAAATAAAAATAAATACATAATAATATCATACAATAATCTTTAAATAATAAAAATTATCCTTAAACAAAATATATTTATATAATGAACCAAAAATATTGGGATGATCATAATTTTGAGTATTCATACATCTCACACTAAAATAAGCATACTCATATCAAAATATGCATGAGACCACTTAGAGTTTACTACTAATAAACTAGGAAAAATCAAAATATTATATCATACAAATGTATCTTCTAATAAAAGACATCATATCAACCATACATCTTTCAATTTTCAACACTCCATTTTTGCCAATAAACCATCATGATAAACATCTCAATCTTCATTCACATCTCCAGAATTATTCTGCATAATTATGTAAAAAAATAATTATGATTTGAACAAAGTGCAACAAGAAAAAAATAATTAACATATTAATCTTATATTGAATTGAACTATACCAAGTGTAGCTTAATATATAAGCACAGTAACTAACAGAATAACAATCCTATCACTAATTCATCCTAATTATAATTAACTTTATATATGTTGGGTAAACTTTTGCCACCTAATTTAAACAAATGCATTCTTCCTTGGAGAAACATAATTGATTGAATATCAATTCAGCATCTAAGTAAAAAAATTATGGAATAAGAAAAAGGTGGTCATACCATATCTATGTTTGGAATATAAGTTGATCCATGAGCGTTATTCCCATCAATTGGAGAGTGTTGGGCATTTTGTGAGAAAGCTTCAATTTCTTCCGGCCTTATTCCAGGTTTGGATCGTTGAACTAGTAACTTAATCATGTTTCGCAATCCATGAAACTCATCCTCTTGGTGCTGCTGTTTGACCTTCATGTCTCCATGTTCAACCTTCAAAGATGTGACTTCCTCTTGGTGCTGCTACTTGATTTCAGAAATTTCTGCATGCTTTTTTAAGTCACTTCATGTAACAGATCTTCCATAGCACCTAACCCGACCTGATTGTTCTTTTCCAAATAAAGACTCAAAAGCATCTTCATCTGTTTCACCAGCAGCTTGCCGATTTCGGAAGTCTTCCTGATTAGAAGAAACATTTAAAATGGAATTAGTTACCATATCCTAAATTTGATTTATAATCGTTAATAATTCAATGAACTCTCATACAATTGCATCTTGTGTTTCCTAATCAACTTCCTTCCTTTTTCGACTTGTTCGAGTATTAAT
Source organism: Arachis stenosperma (assembly GCF_014773155.1). Classification (NCBI taxonomy): domain Eukaryota; kingdom Viridiplantae; phylum Streptophyta; class Magnoliopsida; order Fabales; family Fabaceae; genus Arachis; species Arachis stenosperma. The sequence goes on from NC_080379.1 coordinate 44,574,367, forward strand.
GAACATTTCAAACATTTTTGGTTCCTCATTTGTTCCCTTTGTCGTGCGCTACAAAATAAAGTCTTAAATAAGTAAGGCTATAACAACATAACTAAAATTAACTAAACAAATCACAACATGATTATTAAATAAGTACACCAGAGCCACTCGTACTCTTCCGAAATCGATTGGCCCCATGCGATGTAAAAACTTTTGCTGTTCTTTATGTTTTTTGTTCTTTTCACTTATTGACTATAATTGAATAAAAAGTTAGCACATAAAAACAAAACACAATATAATTAAATTTTGCTTCAGAAAACAAAACTACATCAAACAAAATAGCAGTAGATATAATTGCACAAAATAAAATTACAGAAAATAAAATTGCACAAAACAGAACTACAAAAAATAGAATTGCACTAAATCAAAATTACAGCAAACAAATTAGCCAAAAATAAAATTGTAAAAACTGAAGTTCAGAAGTTCAGAATGGAACTGGCACTTTAATTCCACCTACCACTGCCATATTAGTTTAATTCAGCAATATATCCAAAGAAAATTCAATTCAATTTAGGAACCTACCTCTGATCCTTTTCTCTTTAAATATAAAAGGTGCATGACGTGGCGGAAATTAGTCGATTAAGAAATTAATATAAGAAATACGTTGCAAGTACAGTTCCTAACCAGCAAAAATTCGCTTATCAATTTAGAAAAGAATTGTCACAAATTTAAGAACAAAATACTGGGAGTAGGAATCACAGGTCGTCTCCCAACGAGTTGACAAAAGAGTGCTATTTTATTAGTCAGGAGTTTTCCGGGAAATTTTGAGAGTTGGAGAACAGAAAAATAAATAATTGTATTTGAAAGGAATAAAAAATTAGCAAGAGAATTTATATAATCAAATAAAAGCCTTGACCGGGGGAAGATTAATTGGAAGTTCTATTCTTGTTGGATTTTTCTAAGTGTAATAACAAGAGGTTATTGTTTTCACTTAGTTAACCCTTACTAAATAAAGGAAAGTTAAGTGATTAAGCTAACTCTCATTCACAAGTCCTAATCCTCTCCTTACGGAAGAATTAGTGTTAGCAAATAAAGAATTAGCCAACAACGTCCAATTGAAATTGACAGTTGAGTGCTCCAACACAAGGGTCTCCTCTTAATCGACCCCCAAGTCAAGTTAGGAGTCTACTCCATTGACATGAATGTAACGTTCACAGGCATGTAAAGGGAACAAGAAGAAGACATGATAAATGAAATAAAATAATACTGAAAATTAATTAAAAATAAAAGTAGTTCCTTGCATTAATAAATCCCAAAATTATAACATACCTATCTAAGCAGGATTAATAGGTAATCCAACGAGTAAATGAATAGAAAACAAACTAGAATAGTGACTTCAACGGAGGTAGTGGCTCTTCTCAATATCCAAAGCAAAAGCATAAAATCATAAAAACTAGAATCTACGAATGTGAAGAAAACCTGGAGGGAGTGGTAGAATTCTCTCTCCAAGATTCAAAAACTAAAACTAAAACTATGTGTAATGTAAATGTGTCTTGAGTCTCTGCTGTCCCCTGGCTCTAGTCTCTGTTTTTAGGCTGAAAACTGGGTCCAAACTCAGCCCAAAATCGCCTCCAGCGTTTTCTGCGATTTCTACAGGTAGCGCATGTCACGCGTACGCGTCAGTCACGCGTACGCGTTGTTTGGCGAACTTCTTGGTATTTTAATTGCAAATATATTAGGAGTTACAGCGTGCCAGCTAGTGCATAAAAGACTAACAAATCTTTTATTTCTACCAATTGTGCCTATAAAACTAGTTAAATTAGACACACTTTGATTGGTGGGTCATACTGGTTGTCCAATATCAAAAATAACTTCTTTTCGCTGTTCTATGGTTCTTGCATAAATCTCTTTGCAAGTTATTTTTTCCTGGGTTTTCTTCTTTGGCTCTCCTAGTTTCATGCATTAGGGGAAAAATTAAGGAATAATTAGTGATGCCAATTGAAAAATTAAGCATTATGATTTACAAAAGAATATAAAAAATGAGCAAAATATTGCCTTTGTCATCATCAAGTCCTCCATCACATATGAATAATAATTTTCATTAAGTGGCAAGCTATCTCCCACATCATCACTTAGTTCAGAGCTTAGTCCATCAATTTCTACATCTATCCCATTTTCTTTTAAGAATTCATCAACAGTTGTAGCCCTTACCCTTGGCTTGCTCTTTTCCTTTCTTGATCCATCTTGCTCCAATATTAAATCTTCAGCTTGTGGGGGTAGTGTTTGAACTAGGCAAAATAGTGTCATGTTGCCTTTTTTGAGTCCTATCATGTGTGACTTGAATGATCAGTTGTTGCCCTTGGTTGACTGTGGGTTGAGTAGAATTTGCACAACTCCACTCTTGGCTTACACTTGTTGGCACGCTATTATTCATATTACGAATTGCGTCGAGCTTCCTTTTAAGTTCATCTGCACCCATCTTTGTAAGCTTAGAATTATTCAAGCCTTGTGTAGACGGTTCACCTTGCACTCCATGCTTCTTTTTCTCAGCCATAGTCACAGTCAAGGGATTCTTTCTTTTTTTATTTTCTGGTTGTTGCGCAGGAATGCTCGGCTGTACTTCGAAGGTTTTAGGTGTGAAATTCGTCCTTTTGCTGATTGTATCAAGTGTGCTTTGTAAATGAGTAAAATCCAGCTTCTTTGACGTAGATTTCTTCACTCCTTTGGTTACACTCAACTCTTTTTGCCTTTCGACTACATCCAACCTTGGCATAGTTTCCTCCTTGTCATTAGGTGTTGCACCTTGCATCTCATATTGCTTGCGTTCATTTACAATCTTTTGTCTCTTGGCTTCAAATTGTCGAAGTAAATTCTTACTTGATGTTGCTTTAAGATCAATAAATTCTTTATTCCTACACAAATAAATTAGTTAACTTGAGTTAATATAAGCAATAAAGTGACATATCTGATGCGTGAGCATGTTGTCTATCTTTTCCTAGTGAATTTACATTTAAATTGTTGAGTTTAATTAAGAATTAATTATATTTTAGCCACTATGGATGCTATTTTGAGTTTTGAGCAATTTTATTTATTTTAGGTAGCATTCATCAGAATTTGACGGAGTTCTGCAGCCCAAGAATCAAAGGAGATGGCTGCGAGGAGCGAAGCGCACGCATGCCTGACGTGTGCGCGTGATCTGGAAGTATCCATGGCGACGCGTACGCGTGACTGACACGTACGCATGATTTGAAGATTTGCTCCACGACGCGTGCGCGTGACCGACGCGTCTGCGTGACTCCCGAAGAAGACCAGCGACGCGTACGCGTGACTGACGCGTACATGTGACATGCGCCACGTGCAGAAAACACAGAAAACGCTGATGGGTTAATTCTGGGCCCCATCTTAGCACCCAAGTTAGGCGCAGATCCAGTAAAGCCAAGTGGTCCCCACGTTACAAGACGCGGAGTAGTTAATTAATTCGAATTTAAATTCAAATATTATTTTTTTAGGAAGAGATATTATTTTTATTTTTTAGATAATTAGATTTTAAATCTATTAGGATTAGTTATAAATAGAAACTCTGTATATTTAGACAAAAACACACATTGTTACCAGAACCCTTATTTTTTCTCTCTGAACCATGAGCAACTAATCCTTCACTGTTAAGGTTAGGAGCTCTGTCTATTTGTATGGATTGATTTTATTGCTTTTTCTATTTTAATTCATGTATGGATTTATAATTTAAGAATTGTTTTTGCTCTTTATCGTATGAATTTGGGTGGAACGAAAGTATGACCCTTTTTCTATTTGAGTTCTTGTAAAACTTGGAAAAGCTCTTTACTTGAACAACAGCTTGAAAACATATTCTCCTAAATTTTAATTATCTGGATTTAACGGGATACGTGACATATAATCCTTCTATTTTTAGGTAATTAGAATTTATGTGGCATGCAAACTGGAATTTGATCATGTAGCTTCTAATTGGAATTAATTGACCAAGGAATTGGCAGTTAATGAATTTTAGAGGAGACTAGAAAGGTCTAAGGAATTAGGGTCTAGTCACATATAGTTTGCCATAAATTAAATCCTACATAATTAAAATAGTTAGTAAGAAAAGTAAATCCGGAAAAATTAGATAACTCTGAAGCCTTAACTGTTTTATCCATATTTTATTCCTAATTTATTTAATTGTCTATACTTTTGATATTCTGAATTCAAACTTAAACCTTTTGAACATGTCAAAACCAATTTCTGCTTGCGCCTAACTAAGCCAATCAATCAATCATTGTTGCTTGATCCATCAATCCTCGTGGGATCGACCTTACTCACGTAAGGTATTACTTGGTACGACCCGGTGCACTTGCCGGTTAGTAGTGTGGGTTATAAAATACCGCATCAAGTTTTTGGCGCCGTTGCCGGGGATTGAGAGTGATTAACAACTATTAGTTATTTGATTGCTTAGATTAGGCATTTTAATTTTTATTTTAATTAAATTTTGCTTTTAAATTTTCGAAAAAAAATAAAATAAAAAAAAAATCTTTTTTTACGTTAATCTTTTTTTCTTTTTACACTTCCTTTTTTTCTTTCGTTCCCCCTCCCCTGTCACGTTTTCCTTCTTTTTTTCTTTTTGTTTTTTTTCTTTTATTAAAAAAATATTTTTAAAAAAATTTTAAATAAATAAATAGCACCAATATTTTTCTTAATTTCTGAAATTAAGTTTGGTGTTGATTATTTATTATTTTTCTTCTATTTATTTTATTCAATATTTTTATCTCTTTACACAAGTTACCTCACTGGGAATTCTCTGCACTTTGACGTAGAGATTCCCATTCTTTCTTATTTTCTGTTTGTTTATGCACAGGAACAGAGACAAAGAACATCTCTTAAGCTTTGATCCTGAACCTGAAAGGACTTTCAGGCAGCGTTTACAACAAGCAAGCCTTTATAAGGCTGCAGAATCCACTATGGATCCGACTAATACTGAGAATACCAATGCGGCAAACCCGAATGGGAATGAACAAAGGAGAGTACTTGGCTCTCTCTCTGCTCTTACTGCATATCTGTATGGAAAGAGCATTGTGGTGCCTCCTATTACTGCGAACAACTTTGAGTTGAAGCCTCAATTGGTCACTCTAGTGCAACAAAACTGCCAGTATCACGGTCTTCCCCACGAAGACCCAAATCAATTTATCTCTAGTTTTCTGCAAATTTGTGATACTGTAAAGACAAATGGAGTAAACCCTGATGTGTACAAACTCATGCTCTTTCCGTTTGCTCTGAGGGATGGAGCAAAGCTATGGCTAGATTCCCAACCCAAGGAGAGTTTGGACACTTGGAACAAGGTGGTTACTGAGTTTCTCACCAAATTTTTCCCATCAAAGAAACTGACTAAGCTTAGGGTGGAGGTTTAAATCTTCAGACAAAAGGATGGTGAAACTCTGTATGAAGCTTGGGAGAGATACAAGCTACTGACTAGGCAATGCCCTCCAGACATGTTCTCCAAATGGACTCAACTAGATATCTTTTATGAAGGCTTGAGTGAAATGTCCAAGATGTGTTTAGACAATTCTGCAGGAGGTTCATTGTACAAGAAGAAGACACCGGAAGAGACTATTGAGCTAATTGAATTGGTTGCAAGCAACCAATATTTATACTCATCTAACAGGAATCCTGTGAACTCTGAGGCTCCTCAGAAGAAGGGTGTCATGGAAGTGGAAGCTCTTAATGCTATTCTTGCTCAGAACAAGCTTATGTCTCAGCAAATAAATCTACTTACTCAACACATGGGTGGCATGCAAGTCTCAGCTATCAACACCCAAATCCACCATAGCAAGTCCCCTATGACATGGCAGGTAATTTTGTGCAAAATGATAATTATGATTATGCTCAACCTTATTTTGAACAGGTGAATTACATGGGGAGTGGTCCCAGAAATCCCAACAATGACCCATATTCTAAGACATATAACCAGGGGTGGAGGAATCACCCAAATTTTGGATGGAGGGATCAACCTCAGAGACCTCAAAACTTCAACAATAATTCTCAGGGCGGTTTTCAACAGAACAATTAGTTGGAAGCAATATTGACAGGTTTTAGACAGGAAACCAGAGCATCCATCAAGAACCTGGAAATTCAAATGGGTCAAATAGCCACCAGAGTTAATGAAATTGATCAGAGGACCACTAATAGCCTTCCTAGTAACACAATTCCAAATCCAAGAGAGGAATGCAAGGCCATCTCTGTGATAAGTGGACAAGTGGCAAGTACGGAAGCACAAGTTATGCAGGAAACCAGAGCCTCCATTAGAGATTTAGAGGTGCTAGTGGGCCAACTGAGCAAGGAAATACTTGAGAGGTCTGCAAGTACATTTCAAGGTGATACAGTGGTGAACCCAGGAGATGATTGCAAGGTTATTCAATTGAGAAGTGGTAAAGTAGCTAGCTCTGAGACCAAGGCCAATGAAGAGCTAGTTGAAAAGGAAGCTCCGGAAGAGAAGAAGGAAGAAGTAGAGCACGCCCCTCTAAAACGTGTAGACAACTGGTGCGCGAAATTGTGATCACTACACAACTTTGCACAAGTAACCAGCAAGTGCACTGGGTCGTCCAAGTAATAAACCTTACGCGAGTAAGGGTCGATCCCACGGAGATTGTTGGTATGAAGCAAGCTATGGTCACCTTGTAAATCTTAGTCAGGCAGACTCAAATGGGTATAGTGATATACGAATAAAGCATAAAGATAAAGATAGAGGTACTTATGTAATTCATTGGTAGGAACTTCAGATAAGCGTATGAAGATGCCTTCCCTTCCGTCTCTCTGCTTTCCTACTGTCTTCATCCAATCCTTCTTACTCCTTTCCATGGCAAGCTTATGTAGGGTTTCACCGTTATCAGTGGCTACCTCCCATCCTCTCAGTGAAAATGTTCCTATGCTCTGTCACAGCATATGGCTAATCAGCTGTCGGTTCTCGGTCAGGCCGGAATAGAATCCAGTGATTCTTTTGCGTCTGTCACTAACGCCCCGCCTGCTAGGAGTTTGAAGCACGTCACAGTCATTCAATCATTGAATCCTACTCAGAATACCACAGACAAGGTTAGACCTTCCGGATTCTCTTGAATGCCGCCATCAGTTCTTGCCTATACCACGAAGACTCTGATCTCACGGAATGGCTGGCTCGTTTGTCAGGCGAGCACTCGGTTGTCAGGCGATCAACCATGCATCGTGTATCAAGAATCCAAGAGATATTCACTAGAGCCTTGATTGCTTGTAGAACAAAAGTGGTTGTCAGTCACCTTGTTCATAGGTGAGAATGATGATGAGTGTCACGGATCATCACATTCATCAAGTTGAAGAACAAGTGATATCTTGGACAAAGAACAAGCGGAATTGAATAGAAGAACAATAGTAATTGCATTAATACTCGAGGTACAGCAGAGCTCCACACCTTAATCTATGGTGTGTAGAAACTCCACCGTTGAAAATACATAAGAACAAGGTCTAGGCATGGCCGAATGGCCAGCCTCCCAATGATCTAAGAACTAGATGTCCAAAGATGAAAATACAATAGTAAGAGGTCCTATTTATAAGAAACTAGTAGCCTAGGGTGTACAGAGATGAGTAAATGACATAAAAATCCACTTCCGGGCCCACTTGGTGTGTGCTTGGGCTGAGCAATGAAGCAATTTCGTGTAGAGACTCTTCTTGGAGTTAAACGCCAGCTTTTATGCCAGTTTGGGCGTTTAACTCCCATTTAGGTGCCAGTTCCGGCGTTTAACGCTGGAATTTCTGAGGGTGACTTTGAACGCCGGTTTGGGCCATCAAATCTTAGGCAAAGTATGGACTATCATATATTGCTGGAAAGCCCAGGATGTCTACTTTCCAACGCCGTTGAGAGCGCGCCAATTGGGCTTCTGTAACTCCAGAAAATCCACTTCGAGTGCAGGGAGGTCAGAATCCAACAGCATCTGCAGTCCTTTTCAGTCTCTGGATCAGATTTTTGCTCAGGTCCCTCAATTTCAGCCAGAAAATACCTGAAATCACAGAAAAACACACAAACTCATAGTAAAGTCCAGAAAAGTGAATTTTAACTAAAAACTAATAAAAATATACTAAAACTAACTAGATCATACTAAAAACATACTAAAAACAATGCCAAAAAGGGTACAAATTATCCGCTCATCACAACACCAAACTTAAATTGTTGCTTGTCCCCAAGCAACTGAAAATCAAATAAGATAAAAAGAAGAGAATATACTATAGACTCTAAATTATCAATGAAACTTAGCTCCAAATTAGATGAGCGGGACTAGTAGCTTTTTGCCTCCAAACAGTTTTGGCATCTCACTTTATCCTTTGAAATTCAGAATGATTGGCTTCTTTAGGAACTCAGAATCCAGATAATGTTATTGATTCACCTAGTTAAGTATGATGATTCTTGAACACAGCTACTTATTGAGTCTTGGCCGTGGCCCAAAGCACTCTGTCTTCCAGTATTACCACCGGATACATACATGCCACAGACACATAATTGGGTGAACCTTTTCAGATTGTGACTCAGCTTTGCTAAAGTCCCCAATTAGAGGTGTCCAGGGTTCTTAAGCACACTCTTTTTGCCTTGGATCACAACTTTATTTCTTTCTTTTTCTTTCTTTTTCTCTTTCTCCTCTTTTTTTTTTCGTTTTTTTTTTGTATTCACTGCTTTTTCTTGCTTCAAGAATCATTTTTATGATTTTTCAGATCCTCAGTAACATGTCTCCTTTTTCATCATTCTTTCAAGAGCCAACAATTTTAACATTCATGAACAACAAATTCAAAAGACATATGCACTGTTCAAGCATACATTCAGAAAACAAAAAGTATTGTCACCACATCAAACTAATTAAGCTAGTTTTAAAGATGAATTCGAAATCCTGTACTTCTTGTTCTTTTGTAATAAAAATAGTTTTCATTTAAGAAAGGTGATGGATTCATAGGTCATTCATAACTTTAAGGCATAGATACTAAGACACTAATGATCACAAGACACAAACATGGACAAACATAAGCATTAATTTTCGAAAAACAGGAATTAAAGAACAAGGAGATTAAAGAACGGGTCCACCTTAGTGATGGCGGCTCTTTCTTCCTCTTGAAGATCCTATGGAGTGCTTGAGCTCCTCAATGTCTCTTCCTTGTCTTTGTTGCTCCTCTCTCATGATTCTTTGATCTTCTCTAATTTCATGGAGGATGATGGAGTGTTCTTGATGCTCCACCCTTAGTTGTCCCATGTTGGAACTCAGTTCTCCTAGGGAGGTGTTCAGTTGCTCCCAATAGTTTTGTGGAGGAAAGTGCATCCCTTGAGGCATCTCAGGGATCTCATGATGAGTGGGGTCTTGTGTGCTCCATCCTTTTCTTAGTGATGGGCTTATCCTCATCAATGGGGATGTCTCCCTCTATGTCAACTCCAACTGAATAACAGAGGTGACAAATGAGATGAGGAAAGGCTAACCTTGCTAAGGTAGAGGACTTGTCCGCTACCTTATAGAGTTCTTGGGCTATAACCTCATGAATTTCCACTTCTTCTCCAATCATGATGCTATGAATCATGATGGCCCGGTCTAGAGTAACTTCGGACCGGTTGCTAGTGGGAATGATTGAGCGTTGGATAAACTCCAACCATCCTCTAGCCACGGGTTTGAGGTCATGCCTTCTCAATTGAACCGGCTTGCCTCTTGAATCTCTCTTCCATTGAGCGCCCTCTTCACAAATGTCTGTGAGGACTTGGTCCAACCTTTGATCAAAGTTGACCCTTCTAGTGTAAGGATGTTCATCTCCTTGCATCATGGGCAAATTGAATGCCAACCTTACACTTTCCGGACTAAAATCCAAGTATTTCCCCCGAACCATAGTAAGATAATTCTTTGGATTCGGGTTCCCATTTTGATCATGGTTCTTGGTGATCCATGCATTGGCATAGAACTCTTGAACCATCAAGATTCCGACTTGTTGAATGGGGTTGGTAAGAACTTCCCAACCTCTTCTTCGGATCTCATGTCGAATCTCCGGATATTCACCCTTTTTGAGTGAAAAAAGGACCTCGGGGATCACCTTCTTCAAGGCCACAACTTCATAGAAGTGGTCTTGATGCACCCTTGAGATGAATCTTTCCATCTCCCATGACTCGGAGGTAGAAGCTTTTGCCTTCCCTTTCCTCTTTCTAGAGGTTTCTCCGGCCTTGGATGCCATAAATGGTTATGGAAAAACGAAAAAGCAACGCTTTTACCACACCAAACTTAAAAGGTTTGCTCGTCCTCGAGCAAAAGAAGAAAGAAGAGAGTAGAAGAAGAAGAAATGAGGAAGAAGGGAATGTCTTTGTGTTCGGCCAAAGAGGGGGAGAAGTGGTGTTTAGGTTGTGAGAAAATGAAGGGGTGAAGAAGGGTATATATAGGAGAGGGGGGGTCATGGTTCGGTCAAGTGAGGGTGGGTTTGGGTGGGAAAGTGGTTTGAATTTGAATGGTGAGGTAGGTGGGGATCCTGTGGGGTCCACAGATCCTGTGGTGTCAAGGAAAAATCATCCCTGCACCAAATGGCATTCAAAATCATGTTTTGAGCCATTTCTGGCGTTAAACGCCGGGCTGATGCCCATTCCTGGCGTTTAACGCCAGGTTCTTGCCCTTTTCTGGCGTTTAACGCCAGTCTGGTGCCCCTTTCTGGCGTTAAACGCTCAGAATGGTGCCAGACTGGGCGTTAAACGCCCACCTGCTAGCCTTACTGGCGTTTAAACGCCAGTAAGTTCTTCCTCCAGGGTGTGCTGTTTTTCTTCCTATTTTTCATTCTGTTTTTGCTTTTTCAATTGATTTTGTGACTTCTCATGATCATCAACCTACAAAAAAACATGAAATAACAAAAGAAAATAGATAAAATATAACATTGGGTTGCCTCCCAACAAGCGCTTCTTTAATGTCAGTAGCTTGACAGATGGCTCTCATGGAGCCTCACATTTTCTCAGAGCAATGTTGGAACCTCCCAACACCAAACTTAGAGTTTGAATGTGGGGGTTCAACACCAAACTTAGAGTTTGGTTGTGGCCTCCCAACACCAAACTTAGAGTTTGACTGTGGGGGCTCTGTTTGACTCTGATTTGAGAGAAGCTCTTCATGCTTCCTCTCCATGATGACATAGGGATATCCTTGAGCCTTAAACACCAAGGATTCTTCATTCACTTGAATGATCAACTCTCCTCTATCAACATCAATCACAGCCTTTGCTGTGGCCAGGAAGGGTCTGCCAAGGATGATGGTTTCATCCATGCACTTCCCAGTCTCTAGGATTATGAAATCCGCAGGGATGTAATGGTTTTCAATCTTCACCAAAACATCCTCTACAAGTCCATGAGCTTGTTTTCTTGAGTTGTCTGCCATCTCTAATGAGATTCTTGCAGCTTGCACCTCAAAGATCCCTAACTTCTCCATTACAGAGAGAGGCATGAGGTTTACACTTGACCCTAAGTCACACAGAGCCTTCTTGAAGGTCATGTTGCCTATGGTACAAGGTATTGAAAACTTCCCAGGATCTTGTCTCTTTTGAGGTAATTTCTGCCTAGACAAGTCATCCAGTTCTTTGGTGAGCAAAGGAGGTTCATTTTCCCAAGTCTCATTTCCAAATAACTTGTCATTTAGCTTCATGATTGCTCCAAGGTATTTAGCAACTTGCTCTTCAGTGACATACTCATCCTCTTCAGAGGAAGAATACTCATCAGAGCTCATGAAAGGCAGAAGTAAGTCCAATGGAATCTCTATGGTCTCATTTTGAGCCTCAGATTCCCATGGTTCCTCATTGGGGAACTCAATGGAGGTCAGTGCACGCCCACTGAGGTCTTCCTCAATGGCGTTTACTTCCTCTCCTTCCTCTCCAAATTCGGCCATGTTGATGGCCTTGCACTCTCCTTTTGGATTTTCTTCTGTGTTGCTTGGGAGAGTACTAGGAGGGAGTTCAGTAACTTTCTTGCTCAGCTGTCCCACTTGTGCCTCCAAATTCCTAATGGAGGACCTTGTTTCAGTCATGAAACTTTGAGTGGTTTTGATTAGATCAGAGACCATAGTTGCTAAGTCAGAGGGGTTCTGCTTAGAATTCTCTGTCTGTTGCTGAGAAGATGATGGAAAAGGCTTGCCATTGCTAAACCTGTTTCTTCCACCATTATTGTTGTTAAAACCTTGTTGAGGTCTTTCTTGATTCTTCCATGAGAAATTTGGGTGATTTCTCCATGAAGAATTATAGGTGTTTCTATAGGGTTCTCCTAGGTAATTCACCTCTTCCATTGAAGGGTTCTCAGGATCATAGGCTTCTTCTTTAGATGAAGCATCCTTAGTACTGCTTGGTGCACTTTGCATTCCAGACAGACTTTGAGAAATCAAATTGACTTGTTGAGTCAATATCTTGTTCTGAGCCAAAATGGCATTCAGAGTATCAATCTCAAGAACTCCTTTCTTCTGATTGGTCCCATTGTTCACAGGATTCCTTTCAGAAGTGTACATGAATTGGTTATTTGCAACCATTTCAATTAGCTCTTGAGCTTCTGTAGGCGTCTTCTTCAAATGAAGAGATCCTCCAGCAGAGCTATCCAAAGACATCTTGGATAGTTCAGAGAGACCATCATAGAAAATACCTATGATGCTCCATTCAGAAAGCATGTCAGAAGGACATTTTTTGATCAATTGTTTGTATCTTTCCCAAGCTTCATAGAGGGATTCTCCATCCTTCTGTCTGAAGGTTTGGACTTCCACTCTAAGCTTACTCAATTTTTGAGGTGGAAAGAACCTTGCCAAAAAGGCATTGACTAGCTTTTCCCATGAGTCCAGGCTTTCTTTAGGTTGTGAGTCCAACCATGTCCTAGCTCTGTCTCTTACAGCAAAAGGGAATAGCATAAGTCTGTAGACCTCAGGGTCTACCCCATTAGTCTTGACAGTGTCACAGATTTGCAAGAATTCAGCTAAAAACTGATGAGGATCTTCCAATGGAAGTCCATGAAACTTGCAATTCTGTTGCATTAGAGAAACTAATTGAGGCTTAAGCTCAAAGTTGTTTGCTCCAATGGCAGGGATAGAGATGCTTCTCCCATAGAAGTCGGGAGTAGGTGCAGTAAAGTCACCCAGCACCTTCCTTGCATTGTTTGCATTGTTGTTGTTTTCGGCTGCCATGGGTTCTTCTTCTTTGAAGATTTCTGTTAGGTCCTCTATAGAGAATTGTGCCTTAGCTTCTCTTAGCTTTCGCTTCAAGGTCCTTTCAGGTTCAGGGTCAGCTTCAACAAGAATGCCTTTGTCTCTGCTCCTGCTCATATGAAAGAGAAGAAAACAAGAAAATGTGGAATCCTCTATGTAACAGTATAGAGATTCCTTGAGGTGTCAGAGGAAAAGAAAAATAGAAGACAGAGGTAGAAAATTCGAACTTATCAAAGAAGATGGAGTTCGAATTTTGCATTAAGGAATAGTGTTAGTCCATAAATAGAAGGATGTGAGAAGAAGGGAAGTAATATTCGAAAATCAAGTGAAATATTTTGAAAAACACTAATTAGTTTTCGAAAATAAGAGTGGGAAAGAAATCAAGTGATTTTTGAAAAAGATTTTGAAATTAAAAGTCAAAAAGATTTGATTAAAAACTATTTTGAAAAAGATGAGGTTAAGAAGATATGATTGGTTTTAAAAGGATGTGATTGAGAAAATATGATTTGAAAACAATTTTAAAAAATTTGAAAAAAATTAATGACTTGCCTAACAAGAAAAGATATGATTCAAACATTAAACCTTTCTCAACAGAAAAGGCAACATACTTGAAATGTTCAATCAAATCATTAATTGTTAGCAAGTATCTTTGAAAAAGAAAAGAAATTGATTTTGAAAACATTTGATTGAAAAGATATGATTTGAAAAAGATTTGATTTTGAAAAACTTTGAAAACTTGAAAAAAATTGATTTGAAAACAAAATCCTCCCCCTTGTGCCATCCTGGCGTTAAACGCCCAGAATGGTGCACATTCTGGTGTTTAACGCCCAAAACTATACCCTTTTGGGCGTTAAACGCCCAACCAGGTACCCTGGCTGGTGTTTAAACGCCAGTCTGTCCTTCTTCACTGGGCGTTTTGAACGCCCAGCTTTTTCTGTGTAATTCCTCTGCTGCATGTTCTGAATCTTCAATTCTCTGTATTATTGACTTGAAAAGACACAAATTAAAAATATTTTTGGATTTTTTTTTATAATCAAAATGCAACTAAAATCAAATAACAATGCATGCAAGACACCAAACTTAGCAGTTTGTATACTACTGACACTAATGAGAATGCATATGAGACACACAAAACACTCAAGTCCAGAGAATTCAAAGATCAGAGTAAGAAATAATCAAGAATTACTTGAAGATCCTTAAGACACATGAATGAATGCATGCAATTGACACCAAACTTAAGATGAGACACTAGACTCAAACAAGAAACATAAAATATTTTTGGTTTTTATGATTTTGTAATTTTTTTGTGCCCTTTTTTTTTCGAAAATTATATGGAAAAGAAAATAAAGGTATCAAAATTCTTAATGAGAATTCCAGGAATCATGCAATGTTAGTCTAAAGCTTTAGTCTAAAGGAATTAGACATGGCTAGCCAAGCTTCAGCAGAACATTGCATTCAAGAGCTAAATTGATGAAGATCAATCAGCTTTGGTGATGATAAGAACATCACCTTGAAACACTAGAATTCATTCTTAAGAACTCTGAAGAAAAATACCTAATCTAAGCAACAAGATGAACCGTCAGTTGTCCATACACAAAACAATCCCCGGCAACGGCGCCAAAAACTTGGTGCGCGAAATTGTGATCACTACACAACTTTGCACAACTAACCAGCAAGTGCACTGGGTCGTCCAAGTAATAAACCTTACGCGAGTAAGGGTCGATCCCACGGAGATTGTTGGTATGAAGCAAGCTATGGTCACCTTGTAAATCTTAGTCAGGCAGACTCAAATGGGTATAGTGATATACGAATAAAGCATAAAGATAAAGATAGAGGTACTTATGTAATTCATTGGTAGGAACTTCAGATAAGCGTATGAAGATGCCTTCCCTTCCGTCTCTCTGCTTTCCTACTGTCTTCATCCAATCCTTCTTACTCCTTTCCATGGCAAGCTTATGTAGGGTTTCACCGTTGTCAGTGGCTACCTCCCATCCTCTCAGTGAAAATGTTCCTATGCTCTGTCACAGCATATGGCTAATCAGCTGTCGGTTCTCGGTCAGGCCGGAATAGAATCCAGTGATTCTTTTGCGTCTGTCACTAACGCCCCGCCTGCTAGGAGTTTGAAGCACGTCACAGTCATTCAATCATTGAATCCTACTCAGAATACCACAGACAAGGTTAGACCTTCCGGATTCTCTTGAATGCCGCCATCAGTTCTTGCCTATACCACGAAGACTCTGATCTCACGGAATGGCTGGCTCGTTTGTCAGGCGAGCACTCGGTTGTCAGGCGATCAACCATGCATCGTGTATCAAGAATCCAAGAGATATTCACTAGAGCCTTGATTGCTTGTAGAACAAAAGTGGTTGTCAGTCACCTTGTTCATAGGTGAGAATGATGATGAGTGTCACGGATCATCACATTCATCAAGTTGAAGAACAAGTGATATCTTGGACAAAGAACAAGCGGAATTGAATAGAAGAACAATAGTAATTGCATTAATACTCGAGGTACAGCAGAGCTCCACACCTTAATCTATGGTGTGTAGAAACTCCACCGTTGAAAATACATAAGAACAAGGTCTAGGCATGGCCGAATGGCCAGCCTCCCAATGATCTAAGAACTAGATGTCCAAAGATGAAAATACAATAGTAAGAGGTCCTATTTATAAGAAACTAGTAGCCTAGGGTGTACAGAGATGAGTAAATGACATAAAAATCCACTTCCGGGCCCACTTGGTGTGTGCTTGGGCTGAGCAATGAAGCAATTTCGTGTAGAGACTCTTCTTGGAGTTAAACGCCAGCTTTTATGCCAGTTTGGGCGTTTAACTCCCATTTAGGTGCCAGTTCCGGCGTTTAACGCTGGAATTTCTGAGGGTGACTTTGAACGCCGGTTTGGGCCATCAAATCTTGGGCAAAGTATAGACTATCATATATTGCTGGAAAGCCCAGGATGTCTACTTTCCAACGCCGTTGAGAGCGCGCCAATTGGGCTTCTGTAGCTCCAGAAAATTTACTTCGAGTGCAGGGAGGTCAGAATCCAACAGCATCTGCAGTCCTTTTCAGTCTCTGGATCAGATTTTTGCTCAGGTCCCTCAATTTCAGCCAGAAAAGACCTGAAATCACAGAAAAACACACAAACTCATAGTAAAGTCCAGAAAAGTGAATTTTAACTAAAAACTAATAAAAATATACTAAAAACTAACTAGATCATACTAAAAACATATTAAAAACAATGCCAAAAAGGGTACAAATTATCCGCTCATCAACAACCCATTCCCAGACTCTCTTGACACTCATCCTACATTGCCAAAGGCTCCTGAGTACAAACCTAAAATGCCGTATCCTCAGAGACTTCAAAAGGAGACCAAAGACAAGTAGTTGTCAAAGTTCTTGGAAATCTTCAAAAAGTTACAAATCAATATTCCTTTTGCTGAGGTTTTGGAGCAAATGCCTATCTATGTCAAGTTCATGAAGGAGCTGTTGTCAAAGAAAAAGCATTTAAAGAGAGATGAGACAGTAGTCCTGACTAAGGAATGTAGTGCTGTCATTCAGAATAACTTGCCAAGGAAGATGCCAGATCTAGGGAGCTTTCAAATTCCATGCACCATTGGAAGCACAACCTTTGAGAAAGCCCTATGTGATCTGGGGGCAAGCATAAATCTAATGCTCTTATCTATGATGAAAAAGCTGCAAATCCAAGAGGTACAACCCACAAAGATAGCATTACAGATGGCAGACAAATCTATGAAGCCTGCATATGGATTAGTGGAAAATATCTTGGTTAAAGTGGGTAAATTCTTTCTCCCAGCAGACTTTGTAATTCTTGATACAGGGGAGGATGAGAATGCCTCTATAATTCTAGAAAGACCATTCCTAGCCACTGGAAGAGCTCTGATTGATGTAGAAGTGGGTGAACTAGTGCTTAGTGTGCATAATGAGCAACTGGTCTTTCATGTCTTCAAAGATATACATCCAACAGGTGAAGAAGAGAGGTGCATGCAGGCTGAGCTTATTGATCCAAACCTTCAAAAACCGCTTGATGATACACAGTAGAATCTGCAGCTCAAACCTCCCTTGGTAACAGTCAATAAAATTCCTCCTGACATCAAACCTAAGTTTGGTGTTGGGAATGCATCATCTACCAAGGAAGAGGTTTCCAGAAAGAAGAAAGTACCCAGAGGATGGAGAAACAAAAAGATCCCCACTGAAGGTTTCTCCCCAGGAATGAAGGTGGTGTTGACCAGCAATCCAGCATGGGTTTATACAGTAATCAGAATCTTTTCTCTAGAACATATTGAGCTACGTTATGGAGACACAGGAAAGAAGTTCAAAGTAAGGGGTGAAGAGCTGAGCCCCTATGATCCTCCTCCTTAGAGGAGCTGACCGTCAAGCTAGTGACGATAAAGAAGCGCTTGTCGGGAGGCAACCCGATAATTTCGTATCCTTAGCTATTTTTATTTGTCGTAGTAGTAGTTCTCTTATTTATTTTTTATTTGAGTTCTTACTAATTTTTTGATCATGCAGCTATGTTACTCCAGGAACCGAGCACCTCAAAAAAAAATGCATACGACACGCAAGCGTCACTGACGTGAACGCGTCGATCATGTGTGAGTGAAAAATAAAATTCGACAGAGAGTTGAGCGGGAATGGCGCCGAACCAAGCCTTTAGCACAAACAACCCACGCGTACGCATACTCCACGCGTGTGCGTCATTTGTGATTTTCGCCATTCACGCGGGCGCGTCCCTGACGCGAACGCGTGACCTGCAAATTCGACGTACAAGAGTGTTTGGGCAGAGAGTTGTGCTGGCTTGGGGCAGGAAGTGTGCTAAAAGCACAAGTTAGAGCACGCGGACGCGTGACTGACACGTTCGTGTCAGTTGCACATATAGCCATCCACGCGAGCGCGTGCATGACGCGAATGCGTCGTATGAATAATTGGCTCCCAAGCCATGTGAACAGAGAGTCGTGCGGGTGCGCGGCTGGCTTCGCGCAAATCGCACAAAATCCAGGATACGCGGACGCGTGCCTGACGCTAACGCGTCATTATAAAGAATGCGCGACCCACATGTATGCGTGCCGTACATGCACGCGTCGCTTGCGCTGCCAAGTTTTCTTTTTCTCTCTCTCCCATTCCTAAGTCTCTCTTATTCTTTTTATCTTTATATTCCTCTCTCTTCTCACTATTTATTCCTATTTTCAGTTCTTCTTTTCTTGAGGACAAGCAAACCTTTAAGTTTGGTGTTGACGCTGCGCTTATTGGTTTTCTGGCACAAAAGGGAGGCAAATCATCTTCACTAAGGAACACAACCTGAAAAATAAAGCGACCACTAGGATAACTAAGGTGGTTGAGTTCCTTTCATTTTTTATTCCTCCCTTCTTTTTTCAATGTTATGTTCCGGTTTTTCTGCTATTTTGTGTTGTTTGTTGCATGATCCGTTATTAGTGAGAATCCTAGGTGTAGTTTTCCCTTAAGTGAGTTAATTCTGAAAGATGTCTCATGTATTACCCACTGAGCTTGAAATAAAAAATTTTAAAAGTGAAATATTGCATGAGATATTGAGTTAATTCTAAGAATAGTCTGATTTACTTAAATGTGGTGGTATTTTCTGTGATTTTTGATTGCATGATATGAACAATGCATATTTAAATTTGAATTAAGGGATGTTAATATATAAGGAATAGGAATTTATAGAATTATTATGACTTCTCTGAAATGTTGAAAATTTTAATTCTTGAAGCAAAAGAAACAGCAAAAGAAAAAAAATTAAATAAATAATAATAAAAGCAAGGTCCAAGGCTCTGAGCATCAATGACTAGGGAGGTCAGACATGATTAAAAGTTCAAAGAGTTGTTTCCCTAGTCATATGCTTGTGGTGTGATTGTGTCAAGTAATCCTTGAGACAGAACACTTAGAGTCGAGATCAATTGCATTTAACAAAGTATGCCAAAGGCTTTGAGCACCACTGTCTGGGAGTAATTAAAAGAAAAATCAGAACTCAAAGAGAGTTCCCTAGTCATGTGCTTGTGGTGTTTCTGTGTCAAGTAAAGCTTGAGACAAAACATTTAAAGTCACGGCTAGGCTCAAGGTGCAAAGCACCAAAGAAAAATAAATTAAAGTAAATTTTGTTGTGTTCAAGGATTAAACTGAAATATAAAAGATTAGAGAATTCATAATATTATCCGGATTCTAATTCCGAATGACAATAACACTCTTGATTCAAAAGAGAGAGAGATGCCAAAACTATTCAAGAATGCAGTTGTAAACCCCACTATAAGAAGAGACATGAGTTTAATCGAACTCTCATTCTCATGCAAATTCACATCCTAAGCTTATATTAGTTTTGGTTGCTTGAGGACAAGCAACAATTTAAGTTTGGTGTTGTGATGCGTGAGCATCTTGTCTATCTTTTCCTAGTGAATTTACACTTAAATTGTTAAGTTTAATTAAGAATTAATTATATTTTAGCCACTATGGATGTTATTTTGAGTTTTGGGCAATTTTATTTATTTTAGGTAGCATTCAGCAGAATTTGATGGAGTTCTGCAGCACAAGAATCAAAGGAGATGGCTGCGAGGAGCGACGCGCACGCGTGCCTGACGCGTGCGCGTAATCTGGAAGTATCCATGGCGACGCGTATGCGTGACTGACGCGTATGCATGATTTGAAGATTTGCTCCACGACGCGTGCGTGTGACCGACGCGTCTGCGTGACTCGCGAAGAAGACCAGCGACGCGTACGTGTGACACGCGCCACGTGCAGAAAATGCAGAAAACGCTGAGGTTAGGAGCTTTGTCTATTTGTATGGATTGATTTTATTATTTTTTCTATTTGAATTCATGTATGGATTTATAATTTAAGAATTGTTTTTGCTCTTTATCTTATGAATTTGGGTGGAATGGAAGTATGACCCTTTTTCTATTTGAGTTCTTGTAAAACTTGGAAAAGCTCTTTACTTGAACAACAGCTTGAAAACATATTCTCCTAAATTTTAATTATCTGGATTTAACGGGATACGTAACATATAATCCTTCTATTTTTGGGTAATTAGAATTTATGTGGCATGCAAACTGGAATTTGATCATGTAGCTTCTAATTGGAATTAATTGACCAAGGAATTGGCAGTTAATAAATTTTAGAGGAGACTAGAAAGGTCTAAGGAATTAGGGTCTAGTCACATATAGTTTGCCATAAATTAAATCCTACATTATTAAAATAGTTAGTAAGAAAAGTAAATCCGGAAAAATTAGATAACTCTGAAGCCTTAACTGTTTTATCCATATTTTATTCCCAATTTATTTATTGTCTATACTTTTGATATTCTGAATTCGAACTTAAACCTTTTGAACATCTCAAAACCAATTTTTGTTTGCCTAACTAAGCCAATCAATCAATCATTATTGCTTGATCCATCAAACCTCGTGGGATCGACCCTTACTCACGTAAGGTATTACTTGGTACGACACGGTGCACTTGCCAGTTAGTAGTGTGGGTTATAAAACACTGCATCTATATCATATAAGAAAAAACTAACAAAATGAGAAATTAAAACAAAAATATGACTTACAAATAAAAAGGGGAAGAAGAAAACTTAGGTATACATATGTACATATTAAGCAATAAATTGCTTAGGATGACCCATGGGAATTAGAATCTTCAATGAAATCTGCCTCATATTCTTAGGTAGAAGTCACTTGGGGAACTGTTTTAATAACCGTAGGTCGTAGATCATTCCTCTCCAAATAAGTTCACCATTATCAGTTGGTATGGTAGGGCTTATTATATGCTCGTGTTGTTCACTATAGAAGGTTTGACAGGCCCTAGACTCAGATTCGTCACTTGTTTTAAATAAGTCTCTTGGAACAGTTTCCATAACGTAATGTTTGTTATGTTCATATGGATCTTGCACATAAAAATATTGATGTTCTTGAGATGCTAGTATGAAAGGTTCATTCTGGTAGCATTTCTTATTGAAGTGAACAAATGTAAGACCATACTTATCTCTCCCAATATCATATCACTCACACCGAAATAATACAATCTTAAAACGCCCAAAATAGTCTGACTCTACTATCTCAAATAACCTGCCATAATAAGCTACAGTGTCTTGAATTGGACTTTTATCTTTAGCACTTGCAAAGCTTGAAGTTAAAGCAGTTAATGTGACACTATTATTTTGTGTTTTTCTCCTTGCCTCATGCTTCACAATGTGAAACATGTATCCATTAATTATACATCTAGAAAATCTTCTTGCAACAGAGCTTGGACCTCGAGATAATTCTTTTAGCCAAATAGGCACATTTAGATCTTTCGCACGAGTTTCAAACCTTTGTGAGAAGGTTTTACTGTAAACTTTTGCTTTTCTCCATTTCGTTCCTCGTTGATTGTTAACCTCATCCTCATGCTGTCTATAGTTAATAATAGTTATGTTTGATCGGAAAAATATAAATGCACTTGATTTAGTGAATAAACATAAGTTGTGTTAAGTTACCTAACATAATCTGCGACTTCTTCACAATTGTGTAATACATACACATGGGCTTGAGCACTTGATATGTCATCAAGATTAATTGGTTCTCCATTTACCACACCTAACGAACGAATTTTGTTAGAAAATAACTTTGATGGCATAACTTCATCTTCGTTAGGATCATCATCATTTCGAGGTCGCTTATTAAGTCTTGTTCACACACTTCCATGCAAGTGTCTTGAGCAGAAAGTTAAGAACTCTTCAACCAGATATGCCTCTGCAATAGAACCTTCGAGGCAACTTTTGTTGCATACATACGACTTTAATGTAAACATGTACCTTTCTAGAGGATAGATCCAACGAAACTGCACCGAACCACCCAATCTCACCTCATTTGCTAAATGAATGGGAAGATGAACTATTATGTCAAAAAAACTAGGGAGAAAGATCCTCTCAAGGTGGCATAATGTTTTCACAATCTCTAACTCCAGTCGATCTATCTCTTCCAGTGTGATGAACCTTTTGCATAAGCGACAAAAAAAGAACATAGTCAAATCAACGAAATGGCCACATGATCCGGAATGATGCTTTTAATCGGTATTGGTAGTAAATAATGTAGCATAAAATGAGCATCGTGGGTCTTATACCTATAAATTTTTCTTTCTCCTAAATGTACACAACGTGATATATTTGAAGCACTACCATTAGGTAGCTTTGTTGTCTTCAAAACACCACAAAAATTGACTTCTCTGTAGCAATCATAGAAAAGCATGCCTTTGTCAACTTTGTTCTCTTGCAATTATTCACCTCCTTTGGTTGAAAATTTTTCCAGATTCCCTAATTTTTTAAGTCATATCGAGCATTCAAATGGTCTTTTGTCTTGCCTGGGATATCCAAGAGAGTTCCAATTACATTGTAAAGTATGTTCTTCTCTATGTGCATGACATCTAAGTTGTGATGTAGCGGGTTCTTGTGCCAGTAAAGCAATTCAAAGAAAATTGATCTTTTTTCCAATTCAATGAAAAACTATTTGATGTACTTTGTTTCTTCCCAAAAACATTCTCAACATTTTGTAGCATCTCAAAAATTTCCATTCCTTCTATAACAGGTGGAGGGGGTCTTAATTCTTGCTTCCCATTAAAGACGTTATATTGGTTCTCTATGGATGATCCATGTGTAAAAAGACACGACGGTCCATATAAACTCTCTTCCGACTATGTTTTGGTTGTATATAAGAGATATTTTTGTTGCAACAAGGACAAGCCAATTTTCCTTTTCTACTCCACCCAGACAACATAGCATATGCAGAAAAATCATTGATTGTCCACAAAAGAGCTGTCCGCATTTGAAAGGTCTCATTCTTTGATGCATCATAAGTTTCGACCCCTATTTCTCACAACAACTTCAAGTCTTCTATCAATGGTTGTAGATACACATCAATATCTTTACCAGGTGATTGTGGCTCAGGAATAAGCAAAGAAAGCATATAATATTCGGATTTCATGCACATCTGCAGAGGCAAGTTATATACCATCAACATCATAGGACACATGCTCCATGAAATGTTTATGCTACGAAATGGGTTGAACCTATCACTTGACAAGCTTAGTCTAATATTGCGTGATTCTTTTGCAAAGTCTTCATCAATTTTATCAAAGTTCTTCCATGCCAGGCCATTAGCAGGATGCTTTAACATCCCATCTTTAACGCGCTCCTCATCATGTCACCTCAGACTAGCTACCGTCTTTGGACACATAAATAATCTCTCAAGTCTTAGAATTATAGAAAAGTATCTCAGAGTCTTTGCAGGAATAGGATGACCTTTCTTGTGAGGTTGGATCTCGCTATTATCACTAGAATTTTCAGTATACCGAGAAGTTCCACACACACGACATTATTTTCATCCTTTAGTTCTTTCTTATACTGGAGGCAATCATTAGGACAAGCATCGATTTTTTTATAATCGAAACCTAAATCTCTTATCATAGCCTTCGTCTTATTGAAAGATGAAGTTATGTTAATGTCAGACATTGCCTCTTTCAATAGCTCAAGAAGGGAAGTGAAGGAGGCATTGTTCCACCCGTATATACACTTTAACAAGTACAGACGGATGACAAAAGATAATGTAAAAAATTTCTTACAACCCGGTTACAACTCTTGACTTGTCCCCTCTATTAAATTGTAAAAAACTTTTTAGCCTCTTCATTTTGACCTACAGTAATACCCTCAGCGTGAGGCATATCTTCGAATGCATCATTAAGCAGTCCTTCGATGTCATCGCGTGCACCTTCTTCGTCATCTGTGTCATCATCAACCACCATCAGGATTGTCCATTCCCGGTGATTAATCCATGTTCTATACCCCTTAACAAATTCATCGGCTACTAAATGGTCAAATACAACATCTCTTCTATACTACTCAATGTTGCAACACCTCTTACAACGACATTGGATTTGTTGTCTGTCCAGTTCTTCCTCAGATTATGCAAAGTCTAAACTATTAACACCATTGATATACTCTTTGCTATATCTCGGTAGATCCATCCAATTCTTCAAAATATCACAAAACCTAATTCATAATGATTAAATTTTTTAGGAGAAAAATCTATCAGGGATCGCGAAGTGAAGATAACAAGAATAGAGGAGGAAGGGTGTTATGAAATCTAAGAGAAATGGACAATGAAAAGGACTTTCATAGCCTTGTAGTTAGGTTGGAAAATAGTTCTTAGTCTTAGAAGTAATTCTCTAAATATTTTATTAAAAACTCATTGAAGTAAAACAAATAAAGGAAAACAAAGAATTTATAATACTAATATAATAAGTTAAATTGCAACTTCAAAACTAACACAACAATTAAGGTGGAGCCACACATGAATTAATAGCATAATCATAAAGTGAAAAGAATAAAAAATATGCATTGTACCTTGCCATGATACGATCAACGTTTTGACAAAATTCGCTTAGAAGAGCTTAACTAAAAGCTTCAATCTATTTGTTACCAAGTAAAATTCCAGAGATTAGACCGTAATCATAATTGAAGATTAGGCCAAATCACATAATAAAAAGGTTATAGTTTAATGATAATTTATTTAGTCTATTAATTTAATAATATACTTTTAATCTAGTCTTTTAGTAATTTTTTTTGAATATTTTAGAGACATTTTTTATTTTTTCATATAGTAAATATATAATTTTTTTTAAATATAAATTAAAATTCTTTTATTACAAGCTCTTCTATTAAAATTCTTTTATTACATTCAATATTATTACAAAGTTAAATTTTTATGTTTATTAATTAAAAATTAATTTTATTCCTAACCAATATCATTAGAAAAATACAAAGCAAAATAATTTTCCAATAATAGATATAAAGCACTCAAGACTCAAAAGAAGCTAACTTAATAGAAGTGAACTAAAATTAGGAACTCGAATCCCCAAGATTTCACTTAGAAAAAAAATGGTGCCAATTAAAATTCCGAAATCTCAACTTGATTTTAAATCAATGTGCTGATGTGATGTGTCTTGTAACACTCTACCACACTGACCTTTACGCTTAAATCGTAAAATAGAGGTGGTGTGGTATTACGACCTCTAAAATAAAATGTATACATATAATAGCAAAAGAATTTTAATATGCTAGGAGCCTTGAAGAATAATGGAAATAAAAATCGCGAAAGAAAAGCGCAACGCTCAAGAAACGAGTTAACTTGCGTGCTAAAAAAACTATAGCTGTTAAGTGTAAAGTAATCCAAAGCAGGAAAAGAGAGTCAAAGATACAAAGTAACGAGCCCCTGACTCAGCTTGCGAAGTCAAGACTGGTTAGAGAACATTTACACATATATATAAACATATCCAAAACCCAAATGTACATAAATACAATCCTGCCTCTCTATAAACCTCTAAGAGGATCAAAAAGAATAAGCTATATGGAGAGAAAGCTAAGTACATATATATACATCATTGTACAACAAAATAGCCCAGTAACCACTTCGCTTCAAGAGTCTAGACGCCTAACGAGATGCCTCTTGACCTGCATCTGAAAAACAACAACATAGTATGGAATGAGAACCAGAGGTTCTCAGTATGGTAAAGGTGCCACACACATAAGATATAAGGTCCTGGGAATGCCAGAGGCAATCCTAGAACGCCGCACTCAGATTACAGAGCTTAAAGTATTAAACAGAAGCCATAAAAGGTGGTTTTCTAAAAGTATCAAAACTGGTGCGCGAAATTGTGAACTATACTTTTTCACAACTCTCATAATCCCTGGTAATGGCTCCAAAAACTTGGTGCGCTCAATACCATGGCATTACACAACTTCGCACAACTAACCAGCAAGTGCACTGGGTCGTCCAAGTAATAAACCTTACGTGAGTAAGGGTCGATCCCACGGAGATTGTTAGTATTGAAGCAAGCTATGGTCATCTTGTAAATCTTAGTCAGGCAAACTCAGATATATATGGTGATGAACGAAAATAACATAAAAGATAAAGATAGTGATACTTATGTAATTCATTGGTAGGAACTTCAGATAAGCGCATGAAGATGCCTTCCCTTCCGTCTCTCTGCTTTCCTACTGTCTTCATCCAACCCTTCTTACTCCTTTCCATGGCAAGCTCGTATAGGGTCTCACTGTTGTCAGCAGCTACCTCCCATCCTCGCAGTGAAAGCTAATGCACACACTCTGTCACAGTGCTGCCAATCACCGGTGTGGTTCCCTCCCCTACTGGAATAGAATAACTCTTTTGCGTCTGTCACTAACGCCCAGTAGGTTACAGGTTTGAAGCACGTCACAGTCATTCAATCATTGAATCCTACTCAGAATACCACAGACAAGGTTAGACCTTCCGGATTCTCTTGAATACTGCCATCAGTTCTTGCCTATACCACGAAGACTCTGATCTCACGGAATGGTTGGCTCGTTTGTCAGGCGAGCACTCGGTTGTCAGGCGATCAACCATGCATCGTGCAATCAGGAATCCAAGAGATATTCACCAAGCCTCAAATGCTTGTAGAACAAGAGTGGTTGTCAGTCACTTTGTTCATGAGTGAGAATGGTGATGGGCGTCAATCATCACCTTCATCATGTTGAAGAACAAGTGATATCTTGGATAAAGAACAAGCGGAATTTGAATGAAAGAACAATAGTAATTGCATTAATACTCGAGGTACAGCAGAGCTCCACACCTTAATCTATGGTGTGTAGAAACTCCACCGTTGAAAATACATAAGCATCAGGTCTAGGCATGGCCGAATGGCCAGCCTCCCAATGATCTAAGAACTAAAATGTCCAAAGATGATCTAGAGATCTAAAAGTGATCAAAAGATTTCTATACAATAGTAAAAGGTCCTACTTATAAGAAACTAGTAGCCTAGGGTGTACAGAAATGAGTAAATGACATAAAAATCCTCTTCCGGGCCCACTTGGTGTGTGCTTGGGCTGAGCAATGAAGCAATTTCGTGTAGAGACTCTTCTTGGAGTTAAACGCCAGTTTTGGTGCCAGTTTGGGCGTTTAACTCCCATTTAGGTGCCAGTTCCAGCGTTTAACGCTGGGATTTCTTGAGGTGACTTTGAACGCCGGTTTGGGCCATCAAATCTTGAGCAAAGTATGGACTATTATATATTGCTGGAAAGCCCAGGATGTCTACTTTCCAACGCCGTTGAGAGCGCGCCAATTGGGCTTCTGTAGCTCCAGAAAATCCACTTCGAGTGCAGGGAGGTCAGAATCCAACAGCATCTGCAGTCCTTTTGAGTCTCTGGATCAGATTTTTGCTCAGGTCCCTCAATTTCAGCCAGAAAATACCTGAAATCACAGAAAAACACACAAACTCATAGTACAGTCCAGAAAAGTGAATTTTAACTAAAAACTAATAAAAATATAATAAAAACTAACTAGATCATACTAAAAACATACTAAAAACAATGCCAAAAAGTATACAAATTATCCGCTCATCATAAACCTAACTTAATTTAATCTTAAATCTAAGTCCCATACTGCCATTCCTCCATACCTCCAACTTCATCATGCATTTCACAGACAAATAAATAGATAAAGGCAAGCACAAGAAGGTTACAAATACTGCAGGTAACAAATATATATTTAACAAGGCAAGTACACTTAGGCACACCCAATTAAAGCACAAGCAAGTAATTCAAGTAGTATGCATATGATGCATGCCTGTCCTATAGCTGATGAGGCTCATCTGTCGGTTATCCAGCCAACCCAACAAGTTTGAAAACCTTAGACTGTCTCTCGACGTGCATCCCCAAGAGTCTATGCATAGCTTTTTCTCAAATAATCACTCAATGGGGGTTACATTCCCGGGAATTTATAGTGTCCGGTCACCCTTATGTCGTAGGGTCAACAGAGTATCGAGTTTTTAACCTGGTACACGTGGTGGCAAGCCATGACACTTATCCAGGGAATCTCGTATCTCAGATCATTAAATCATTCAAACCAAATTTCATACATAATCTTTCATTCGAATATCCAGTCAAGTATCATATATGACTTATCCGTAACATCTCATAATCAATTCATCACTTTTCAACTTTACTTCACCTTCAAGTTATCCTCATTTTCTAACTTAATTTGATTATCAGGTTTAACACTATTATTTATGACCAATAGAATGAAAATAGAGGTTTAGTAGTTTGAAATAGATTTTAAAAATCTTAAAAATCATGTTTGCTGAAACAGGTGCCACGTGTACTCGTGGGATTGTAAAAAAATTAAGGCAGATGCAGGAGCAAAGTTACAATAGCAAAATTGAAGAAACAAAGCTGCAAAGTTGGTTATAAGCATAGTTTATGAACTCAATCTTCCAATGGGCATAACTCAATCATTTTAAATCGTTTTTCTTCTGTTCTTCGAACGGCATAAACTTCACGAATCTAATTTTCATTTAAAACAAGTTGAAATCAATTTGGGGTTCCGAAAGCCAAGTTATAGCTCGCCAAATTTCAACCCAAAACCAAAAATTTTCAAACACTTTAAACCTCATTCTCATCCACAATTTTCATTCCATTCACTCTCAACATATCAATTCCAACACAATTCCCAGCAACAAAATTCAACCATAATTCTCTCCAAATTAACATAATAACAACCACCATCCATAATCAATCACTAACTATCCAACAAACACCAACCAAATACATTCATTAACAACAACATTCAACACATTCAACCACGTTTCTTTCCAAATCAACATAACAACCACCATCCATAATCAATTACTAATTATCCACAAACACCAACCAAGTATATTCAACAGCAAATTACTAAAAATTAAACATACACCTGTATTCCAACTTATTCTATGGTCATCTAGCCTAAGTTTTCACAGAATATTATATATTAAATACAAGAAACCTAAACCATACGTTGGCCGATTTTCACGTAACGACCAAAGCGATATATTCAAACTCAAGGCAGCCCCTCAAAATTCAACAAACTCTAAGTTCAGCTTCCTCCAAGTTCCAATATTCACAGTTTCAAGCTCCAATTATTTATTCACAACCTAATGCACATTCATAACACATATATATCCAATTTAATACTCAAAGCTCAAATTTAATGAAATTAAAATAGAATTATCGTATCCTCACCTTACCCAAGCTTCACATAAGCCAGAGTGAATGTTTTTCTCTAGCTAATTGGATCATAAAACATAAAAAATCAAAGGAATTCAACATTCCTACTAAAAGTTTGAAAATTGGAGGAAGAGAAGGCTGAGAGTGGTTAAAAAAGTTACCAGTGAAGTTGTTTCAGTAGAAATGTAGAGCTCGATGCGGTGGACGTGTGGCTGCAAATGGTGCGGCGATTGGAGCTCGGACGGAGAAGTTATGGCGTCCGGATCTCACCGTAAGGGTTTGTAGTGATTTTCGTTCTCTTCTCCCCTGTAAGTGCTTCAGCTTTGTTTTAGCTGAAATAAGGGAGAAGAAAGCCTTGGGTTCATTTAATAGGTCGATCCGGTTTGAGTCCGGTTCAACTGGTTCGGCCTATTCGGTCCAATCTTAGACCGTTTTTTTTAATTCTCGTTTCAATGAGCTTTATCCTAATTTGATATAATATTTGCATTTCTAATCTTTTTTATTAAAAACTAATTTATTGACTAATTATCTACTAATTTATCGGAATTTACATGTCTCTAATAAAGTACACACAGTATTTAGTATCAGCTACAACAACATTGCTTCGGAATTGAGTTGCTTTTCTCAACTAATTCACCCTTCACTCACACCATAACATTAATATTTATGATAAATTAATGTTAGAAAACTCAAACTAAAGTTTTAAAAAGGTTAAACAAAACTAGCATTTTTTTGGATATATGATAAATTTTCACCAAATCAACATGATACCAATAATATGAATAGCAAATTAGCAATAATAGCTGCTGACAACTTGATTTAGCAGTATTAAATAAGTGTCTAAAACTTGTTTAAAAATATGTGATATCAATTTTAATATTTTAAAGACCAAAAAAATACTCCATCAAATAATAACATGGCAAGCTTTCAATCAGAAAATGAAGCATGCAAAGAAACTATGACTAAACAACTTTGTTAACTCACAATGGACTTCTCTAGCATTTAACACCATTTATGAAATTTGATATATTTTAGAAATAACTAAGTTTTTTTCTGATTGGAATCAATTGTAGCTTTTCTTGTAATAAAAAAGCAATTATACGTGCATACAAATATACAAATGAATGGAAAAGGATGCAGACTGAGGTGAATTAACCATCTAAGGCTAGGATTGAAGAGGGGTTGTTCAGCAAACAAGAGGAGGAGACAATTCTATAGATTAAAGAAAAAATTATAACAGTTTTGATTAAAATGAGTGTATTCAAAGATATTAAAAATTTTGAATTTATAAAAAAAAAAGAGAATAAACTGATAAAGGGACTAATTTGGTGTATGACATTTAATTTCATGGACTAAAATAAGTCATTTGACACAAAGTAAGAGATCAATTTGGTGCATACGTAATGATGACATGTGAACAAATAACATTGTAACACGTGGCATAATCATTCACATCATCATGCCACGTGTTGCTTACCAACACGTCATCATACCGTTACACGTGGATAAACCATGAGGTAACACGTGTCACCAAAGATCCACGTCATAAAGCCACGCCAGCGCGTCTTTTAACGGAAAACGGGTCAGGAACTAATATGGTGCAATTTTTTTAATCTCTAAGACGTAATAGGCATTGTTGTCAAACTCTCGAGTTAACTCGTAAACTCGTACGAGTTTAGATATGGAATTGAGTTTACTCAGACATAGACTCTATCCTGAGTAAACTCGGCTAGACTCAGTCAAACTCGGACAAACTCGTGAGTTTAGGACCGAGTTAGCGAGTTTGTGTTTTTCTTCATTTTTGCTCAAAAAAGCGTCATTTTTGAAACCAAAAAAACACTTTTTTTTTATTAGGGTTACGATAACACTCCCAAAGAATGAAAGAAAAACTCACTCACAACTCACTCATCTGCGTTGTTTCTCTCAAGTCTCACTCTCTCCATATTCTGCCGCAGTCACTGTTCCCCGTCGAGCTGCTGCTGTTCGCCTGCGTCTGCTACCTCTGCTCTGAATTGCGCCATTGTCTTTGTGAATTTTATCTATGTTGTCCTCTACTTTGTATTTCTTCACATCTCTACTATCCGCAACTCCATCGTGCTATCACCGTTCACGAGTTCAACTATTTCTCCTACAGTCCTATCTCTGCTCTGGTTTGCGCCGTCATGAAATCCATGACTGTTTGTCGCCGTCGTTTCGTGCTGCTGCTGCACCCTCACCACCGCTGCCTGCTGTACCCTTATCTTCGATCTGCTGTTGTTGGGACTTTTTCCCTTCTTTTTTTGTATCCTCTATTTTTTTATGCCTTTTGCCCTTTTTTTGAACCTTTGCTTCTTGATTTAGTTTTTTTTTTTTTATTTTATTGCTTCTAATTTTAGCCTATTTCTTATTGTTTATGTTAGATGGCCAGATAATTCATCTATTCATTGCTGATAAATAATTAATTATTTTGATTAAAATTAATTTGATTATTTGATTAATTTGATTATTTGATATTATTTAATATTAAATTAAAGTGTATGTTACTATTTTAATTTATTATGTACTTTAAAATTTATATTATTAATTTTAAAGAGTTAAAATTGAATAAATATACATTATATTTAAATATATATATATATATATATATATATAAATAAAAGTAAACTCATACGAGTATAAAAATTAACTTGTAAATTTGACAACCTTAATAATAAGTGCAATTAAAATCTCAAAAATAATTTTAAAGTACGACCTCATTTTCAGATCCACTTTAAGAATTTAGTCCCTGATTACTCATTTTTTCTCCCCTTCTTATTTCCTTTTTGGTTTCTCTTGTTTTGAAAACTGTTCTTCGTATTAATTAATTAATAATTACTAAGAATTAAAATATTTCTTAATTAAATGAAGCATTGACCGAAATCGTACGGCGGAGAGTTGCGAACAAGATCTAAGATGAACGGGGTTGCATCCTCATACCTAACCTGCTAACCATTCAAAATCAGAAGCAACAGAAACATCCAGAATCTATATACAAGTCTCGTTCAATTGTTTGTCATTCGCATTTCACAACTTTATAACCGAGTGGCTTTGTGGGGGAGGTAGGTGAGCACAAAAGAGTGATGGCGGCATCTGCGAGATTCACGGCGGCAATGGTAGTGCTAGCTCTAGGAACTTCTCTCTTCCATTGCACCGAAGCTTCAGCTCCTTCTGTGGGTGAGTTCGTCCACACCACCATCAATTCTCACACTGTCGTTATCTTCTCCAAGTCCTATTGCCCGTACGTCACGCTCTCTTTCCTTTTATTTTTCGTTCTCAATGAGATCCACCTTCATTGTTGAATTATTAAGTCCTGTTATCTGGTTGCATTGGATCTGCAACAAACGGAAATCAATTTTCTTTCCTTTTTTTTTTCCTGAAATGGATTTGTAGTAATTGGAAAAAGGGTTTGTATCTGAGAGTTTTAAAGACCATGTGTGTGTTCTGTGAAAAATGAACAGCTGGCACATTATTTCTGAAAGATTGCTCTATGTTATTGACTTATTGTATGAGTAATTGAGTATTAATATGAGTATGCTCTGTCTCTGCTCTGATATTTTGGATCAAATTGGAATCTGATTTTGTGTTTTATATTTCGGGCATTGCTTGACTATATTCTTGGATTACACTTTACAGACCCTGATAAATAAATAACCACCAATGGAGATTACTGGTGTGTTTGCAAGTTGAGATCTTTCAAGGGAAAGGAGGGAAGGGGATTGGTGCAACCGCTTGAATAGGAAAATGGTTTCCACTTTACTTATCAAGTCATTCCCTTCTGTTCGAAGATCTCAACTTGCAAATGCATACTAACTGTCACCAACAATGATTAACTAGCTAATATAGTATAGAGGCTAAAGCTTTGGTGACTACATGCCTGAATAAACCTTGTCCCTCACTAAGAATAGCTTCTCATAAAACACTCCCGTCATTAGAATTCAAGAAATTTGGGCTTGGAGGATCCAAATCTGGATTTTGAGAACTTTGAGAGAGCTTCCTAAGGAGCTCTTATACCATGTAAAAGTAGTAGAACCCAAGAGTGAGGAGAGCAATCACAAGCCCGTAAGAGAGAACAGAATTAGAGAACTGGAGAAGGGTACACGAAATGGCAAAGATGAAATTACTCTATGTTGTCTGAAGAGTATACGAAAAGGTTTATAGACACAGGGATCAAGACCGATAAACTATTTAGTGACAATACTAACAGAATAACACAAACCAACATTGATTAACTAACTATTAAAGCTTCTAACTAAGTTTAGAATCTGGTAAGACGTGTATTTCTTATGTTGTTTATGTTTGTTTTTCCCTTACCCATAAGCTTGGTGGATTGGAGTAGAATGACTCATAACTTTGCATTGTTGAAAGACGTATTGTTCTAGTTACCTGATCACAGGAGAAAAACAAAATTGGATGCATCCGAATTTGTTTTTGAAAAAGTAGTTTTTTAAACCCTTTTTTAAGATATTTTTTTTTTGGTTATAAAAAGCAATTTTCATTTAGATAGAAAATATAAGTACTTTTTCTAGTAAACAATTCTTTAAAATCTTCTTAATTTTTTTTAAACAGCAACATGTTAGCTTGAAAAAAAGAACTTTTTTTCATGTCTTTTAATTTTTTCTTCCCAAAAGTTCTATCCGGACACCCTTACTATTTTGTAAAAGTACTTTTTTGAAAAAAAATAAAAACGAAAAGGTACCTTTTTCCTCCAAAAAAGCCTATCACCAAACGGGCACTATCTTATGGAATATTCATTATCCAGCATTTCCCAATTTCTTTATGGTAAATAGGTACTGCAGAAGAGCAAAGTCTGTTTTTAAAGAGTTGAACCAGGACGCACATGTTGTTGAGCTTGATGAGAGAGGTATACTAGAAACTGCTGCTTGCATTTTATTTCTTTAATATATCTATATATATTTCCTAGAAACAGTTCCAGCTAATTTACATTGTGTAACTTAATTTGTGGAAAAACAAGTTTCCAATAGCATCTCGTTTCTGAGACAGTAAGTTTTAGAGTGAGAATAACTGAACACAGCAATATAGTAAGTCGAAAAGATAGTTTGGTTCGTATAGTGTTGATGATAAAAAGAGAAGGGTTTAAAACTTTAAATCGAAACAGTTTCCTGATAGGATTAGTATGAACTATGATGTATAAATATACCATTCCTGTTACTCAAGGCAGTGAGAACTCTTGCAGATGATGGCTCAAAGATTCAGGATATCTTGAATAATATCGTTGGAAGGCGAACTGTCCCACAAGTTTTCATCAACGGAAAGCACCTTGGCGGCTCAGATGGTATGTCTACGTCTCTGCTTAGTTAAAAAAAAATTCCTATGATATAAATTAAGAGTAAACTACCAACCTTCTCCCCAACAAAAAGACAGAGAAAGTTATCCCTCGAAATTTGAAAATGACAAATAAGTCCCTGCCTTACAAATTGAGCTGATTAATATGTCCCCTTTTATATTAATTGATGAAGTAATACCCCAAATCAAAATAGAAATTTGTTAGGAACTAAAGTGTTTGACAAAAAATATTGGATATTGATTTTGGGTATTACTCTAAATAATGAGGAATGAATATGGCCAATGAAGGTTAATTTTTTCAGAGTAATACTCCTAATCATTTCGTAAAATTTTTAATACGACTTTAGTTTTCAACAAATTTAAGCACTAAATCGGTTCCCAATCCTTTATTTTGTTAGAAAAATCAATTCCCACATTAGATTGTATAAAGGGACTTGAAAAAATGCTCAGAACTGATTTGTCTAACTCTTTATCAAACTTTGAGTGATGACTGATTTGTCCAACAAAATAAAAAGTAAAGTTAGGAACTGATTTGGCACTTAAAATTTGTTTAGGATTAAAGTATTTGACTAAGTTTCTTAAAGACTGATTTGGGGTATTGTTCATTTTTTCACTTTCAAACGCTGAGGAACTAGTTTATCTTCCGTTGGCTATTTTTTTTTTTTTTTTTTTTTTTTTTTTTTTTTTTTGGAAACAAGATTGAGTTTAAAAACAATGTTCGTAAAGTTTTCTCAAACATTTTATGATTGACTGATTTCTAGATACTGTCGAAGCTTATGAGAGTGGCCGTCTGGCTAAGCTTCTTGGAATTGAGACGAAGGGTCACGATGATCTCTGAATCTGATTATGTGTAAGGGGAAACTCTGTTGAGAAGCACAAATTGCATCATGTGACCAAATATGGATTGGAATATTTAGAGTTTAGACAGATGAGCATGATGAGATTACATTTTGGAATGAGTTAAAAAGTTGAGTTATATCTGTGATGGATAGTTTTCAAATCCTCTTATGTATGGAGTGTACGTTTTAACTTCAGGCAAGTTATATTTTCATATTTATACTTGGAAAAATGATCAGTTCTACCCAAGAATATTGTAAGCGCTGAAAAAACTATCCAGAAAAAAACAAAGCTAAACTTATATTCATGAAAGATGAGATTTTTGTGACAAGATATCCAATTTTTAAATTTTTGTTGACTTCTAATAAATATTAACCAAAATCTCTAAATCACACATTCTCTTTATTCTCAACTTCTAACACCACCAATGTCACCAACTACAACTGATAACTCTGCTACAATAATTCAGCTCCAAACCATAATTCACAGGAAGAATAAGAAGAACAAAGATATATATGTTGGGAAAATCTCAACAAAGGTTCAAATAAGAACCTGTCTAACAGCGGAAGCACCAAAATAATTTTTTCACAACTTGTGCGATTAAATAGGCAATACTAGAGATACTCTAAGCAGCAAATATAATGGCAGAAATTAAATAATCAGACATTAGAATTTTAACGTGGAAAAACCCCAAAAGAGGGACAAAAAGCCCACGGGACCTAGTCCAGAAAAATCTTCCATTGTCAGAATAATGGGTACTCAAACAGTCTTCCTAGTAACACTAGGGCATCTCAACAATCAACAAAATACATCATCAAAACCGATAGAATCAACATAAACCCTCCACAAAGTGGGTATCTCAAATCAGGCAAAAAAGAAATTCCTAATGTTCATCTCTACACCAGGAATAATATACTAAAATTTCATAAGAAATGGAGCGGAGCGAATTTACCAAGTCAATGTGATCAAGATGGCAATGCTCTTTTCCCCCAAATTCTCTTCTTCTCTCGACGCCGAAACCCCTTTTTCTCTCTATGCTTTCTTTTGAATTTTTGAAGAAAGCTTCTGCCTCTCTCTTCGTGGCGTTAGCCACTTTCTTTCTTTCTTTATTTCTATTTTTTAAACTTGTGGGCCCCACTTGGTTGGGGACCTACCAACAAATCTCCCCCTCACCAACTCAAGTGGGGATAGGCTACTCCACCAAGCACGCCCTCTATTTATTGAAATCAAACTTCACTGTAGGTAAACTCTTAGTCATCATATCTGAACCATTATCATCAATATGGATCTTCTCAAGTGCATATGACTTTATCTCAAGCACTTGACGTTTCCAATGATACCTCACCTCTATATGCTTCGATCTTGAATGAAACATCAAATTCTTGCTGAGATGGATAGCACTCTGACTGTCACAGAATAACACAAACTTCTCTTGATTGATGCCTAACTCTTGTAAGAATTTCTTCATCCACAAGAGTTCCTTAGAAGCTTCAACAACAACAATGTATTCTGCCTCTGTAGTAGACAAAGCAACACATTTCTGAAGTCGAGATTGCCACGACACAGCTCTCCCTGCAAAAGTCACCATATAACCAGAAGTGGACTTCCTTGAATTAAGATCCCCAGCCATATCCGCATCTGTGTAACCATCCAACACAGGTTGGCCACTCTCAAAGCATAAACAAACTCTGGAAGTACCATTGATGATTGGATTTTTTGACGGTTTAGAATTTCACAAATGAAATCTCGTTGAAGTATAGTCTCTAAACCAACAATAATCCTTTCATGCAAAAATTTGTTTGTCACAAGTACAAACCCCTAAAATCTATAAACCGAAGTATTTAAACCTCGGGTCGTTCTCCCTAGGATTTACAATAAAGTATCTTGTTATTGGTTAGAAATATATTTTGGGGTTTTGGATAAGAAGCATGAAAAGTAAATGGCAATGAAAATAAACTAACAACTATAAAAGGCTCTTGGCAAGGTATGAAAATTAGAAGTCCTATCCTAGTTATCCTTCTCAATTGTGATGAGAATTGTTCATTGCTACCACTTAGTTAACCCTTACTAAATAAAGGAAAGTCAAGTGGATGAATTGACTTGAGCCACAAGTCCTAGCCAACTCCCAAGGAAAGACTAGCTTTAGTGCACTCCAAACCAATTAGCAATCTCTCCAATTACCAATCAACAAAGGAATTAGATAACTCAAGAGTCACTAATTACTCTACCAAGGCCAAGAGGAACAAAATCTATACTATATCTAGAAGAGGCATTTCAATAAACACATAAAAGGCAATAAAATTAAACAACATAAATTGCAAGAATTAAAGAGAGATCTAACTACAAAGGCAAGAGATCAACAATAGAAAACTAAAGAAGAACAATTATTATGAATTACCTCAAATTGAATTGGAAGAAAATGGAAGGAACAATAGTAGATCTACAACTAAGTATAAGAACAACATAAAGGAAATTACAACAAAAGAATAGAAGAATGATGAATGTAACAACAAAGAATTGAGAAGATAGAAGTAGAAGAATGCATGAATTAAAATCTAGATCTAAGAACTAAACCTAATCCTAATCCTAATCCTAGAGAGAAGTGAGAGCTTCTCTCTCTAGAAACTACTTCTAAAACTAAAACTATGACTAATGGTTAAAAGTATGTAAAAGTCTCCTGATTCCCCTTCAATCCTTGGCTTAAATAGCATCAGAAATGAGTTGGATTGGGCCCACAAGGCTTCTAAAATCGCTGGCCACGTGTTGCATTAAGTGGGTCATGTGCCACCATCGGCACGTCCGCGTACCGTGCACGTGCGCGCCCCTATGCACGATGCAACTATGGAAAATCTTATATCGTTTCGAAGCCCCGGATGTTAGCTTTCTAACCCAACTGAAACCGCATCATTTGGACCTCTGTAGCTCAAGTTATGGTCATTTAAGTGCGAAGAGGTCGGCTTGACAGCTTTCCGGTTCTTTCATTTCTTCATGAGTTCTCCAACTTTTCATGCTTTCTTTCTTCATTCCCTTGATCCAATCTTTGCCTCCTAAACCTTAAATCACTTAACAAACATATCAAGGCATCTAATGGAGTCAAGGTGAATTAAATTTAACTATTTTAAGACCTAAAAAGCATGTTTTCACTCTTAAGCACAATTAAAGGAGAAGTTATAAAACCATGCTATTTCATTGAATAAATGTGGATAAAAGGTTATAAAATCCCCTAAATCAAGCACAAGATAAACCCTACAAATGGGGTTTATCAACCATTAAGGTATCTGAGAATCCACTTCACTGCTTGCCCGTGTTCCTTGCCAGGATTAGAGAAAAACCGACTAACAACTCCAACGGCATGAGCAATATCCAGCCTGGTGCAAACCATAGCATACATCAAACTGCCAACTGCATATGCATATGGAATCTTCTTCATTTCTGCTTTCTCTTTCTCATTTGTAGGACATTGATGCGAACTCAACTTGAAATGACTAGCAAGTGGAGTACTAACAGGTTTAGAATTACTCATGCTAAACCTCTATAAAACCTTCTCAATGTACTTTTGCTGCGACAACCACAGTTTTTCATTCTTCCTGTCATGAGTGATATTCATGCTAAGGATTTTTTTTGCAGGACCCAAATCCTTCATAGCTAAGGATCTATTCAAGTCTTTCTTAAGACTTTCAATCTTCTTAGTGTCATGACCAACAATCAACATGTCATCAACATAGAGCAAGAAAATTATAAAATCACCATCAGAGAATTTCTTAACATACACACAATGATCAGAAGAAGTCTTACTGTACCCATGACCTTCCATGAAGGAATCAAACTTTGTGTACCACTGCCTTGGCGCTTGCTTAAGCTCATATAAGCTCTTCTTCAACTTGCATACAAGGTGCTCCCTTCCTTTAACCTCGAAACCCTTTGGTTGCTCCATATAGATTTCTTTATCTATGTCACCGTAAAGGAATGCAGTCTTCACATCAAGCTGTTCAACCTCTAAATTCAAACTAGCTGCCAATCCAAACACAACTCGAATAGAGGACATCTTCACAATTGGAGAGAAAATATCCTCAAAATCAATACCTTTCTTTTGCTCAAAGCCTTTCACAACCAATCGAGCTTTGTACCTTGGCCGTGAGACATTTTCATCCGTTTTCAATTTAAACACCCATTTATTCTTGAATGCTCTCTTACCCTTCGGCAACTTCACCAATTCAAATGTATGATTCTCATGCAAGGATTTCATTTCTTCTTGCATGGCCTTCAACCAATCTTCCTTATGCTCATCAGACATAGCCTCCTGGTAGCTCTCTGGCTCCCCAGTCTCAGTGTTCATCACATGCTCATGAGGAGAGTATTTTTAAGAAGGATGACGCTCTCTAGTAGATCTTCTCAATTCAGGCTCAACTGGTGATTCAGGTAGGATTTCAACATCTGGCACCTCAGGTTGAGGTGTAGGTTCTTCATGCAAATCACCACCATTATTATCAACTTGTACATCTCCCCCATCAATAGGAGGTCTAGTGGAAGGACCAGGTTCATCATCAGTAGAACGTCTAACAGTTACTGTTGGCTTATCTGTCTTCTCAAGATCTTCAATAGTTTGGTCTTCAAGAAAAATCACATCTCGGCTTCTAATTATCTTCTTGCTCACCGGATCCCATAATTTGTAACCAAAGTCTTCGTGACCATAACCCATGAAGATACACTGCTTTGACTTTCCATCAAGTTTAGACCTTTCATCTCTTGGAATGTGAACAAAAGCCCTACAGCCGAAAACTCGCAAGTGACTATAGGAGACATCTTTCCCTCTCCAAACTTTCTCTGGAACATCACCATTAAGTGGAAATGAATGAGAAAGGTTGATCAGATCTACTGCAGTCCTCATCGTTTCACCCCAAAAGGATTTAGGCAACTTTGCATGAGAGAACATACACCTGACTCTATCATTGATAGTGCGATTTATTCTCTCTGTAACTCCATTATGTTGAGGAGTCTTAGGAACTGTCTTCTCAAGCTTGATCCCATATCCTTTACAATATTCTTCAAACGGACCCCTGTATTCACCACCATTATCTGCTCGAACACATTTCAATTTCCTTCCTGTTTCTCTTTCAACACTTGCATGAAAGTGTTTGAAGATTCTGAGCACCTGGTCTTTAGATTTCAAAACAAAAGCCCACACTTTTCGAGAATAATCATCAATAAAAGTAACAAAATATGATGCACCACCTAATGTCTTAGCGTCCATATTGCAAACATCAGTGTGAACTAAATCTAGAACATGTAATCTCCTATGAGGTCCATAATTATGAAATGATACTCTAGCATGTTTACCAACAAAACAATGAGTGCAAGTTTTTAAAGTTGTACCTTTCACGGGAAGTGAGTGCTTCTTGGCTAAGACGCTTATTCTCGCTCAAGTGACCAAGACGTATATGCCACAAATCAGAAGAGGAATCATCAGCTACATTCACGTCTTCATTGCACAACTTTGCTTACAACCAGTAGAGAGTAGAGAGACTATTGTCTTCTCTAGCAACAATGAGAGCCCCTTTGGTAATTTTGCATTTTCCACTACCAAAGGAAGTACAATACTCCTCTTGATCCAATGCCTTCACTGAAATGAGATTGAACCGCATATCTGGTGCATGCCTAACATTCTTCAACTGCAACTTGCATCCCATGTTGGTTTCAAGCCACAAATCACCCATACCAATGATATCACACACTCCTTTATCTCCCAATTTGATCTTGCCAAAATTTCCAGCAGTATAGGAAGTGAAAATTTCACGCCTCGGAGTGACATGACATGAGGCACCAGAATCCATAATCCAAGTGGAATCATCACAGACAAGATTCACATAATTTTCATCATATGTGATAAGAACATCTTCATCAACAATAGCAGCAGTCTCTTTATCACTATCTTTACCTTTGTCTTCGTTTCTTCTCCTTAATTGTTCTCTTTTCAAGAATCTATAATACCTCTTGATATGTCCCGGCTTGCCACAATAATGACAAATGAACTCCTTTCTTGGCTTGTACTTTCCTCTTGACTTGCTTCGACTCTCTAACCTGTCAAAACTGTGAGGTTTTCTACTTTGACTTCTCCCTCATGACTCTGAAATAAGTGCTTCTGACTGGGAGGAGGCCTTCGTCAAACCTCACTGTTTTCTTCTGTCGTCTTCATTCAACATGCTCTCTTTAACCACTGCTAACGTCAACTTCCCATTTGGAGTTGAGTTAGTCAGTGTCACAACCAGAACTTCCCAACTATTAGGCAAAGAGCTCAATAACAACAAGGCTTGCAACTCATCATTCAAAGTGATTTCATTGTTTGTCAGTTGATTCACCGTCTCCTGAAAAATACTCAAGTGCTCTGACATTGATTTACCTTCAACATATTTCATACTGATAAGCTTCGTAATCAAGCATGCTTTGTTTTACACATTCTTTCTCTCATATAACTCCTTCAATTTCTTCCACATCTTCTCGGAATTCGTTTCAGTATCAACATGTAGATACACGCTAAGATCAAGCCATTGCCTAATCAAAGCAACTGCCTTTCGATTCAGCTTCTTCCATTCACCATCGGATTTGGTACCTTTAGATTTATCCCCCTCCACAGGATCATACAAGTTCTTGCTATACAACATATCTTCCATGAGAGTCTTCCAAATTGAATAATTTTGGAAATTCAATTTGACCATATTCGGTCCATGAGTATTTTCCTCACTTTTATAAGCATAGAGATAAACAACCAAAGCTCTAGATACCACCTTGTTGGAAAAATCTCAACAAAGGTTCAAACAAGAACCTGTCTAACAACGGAAGCACCAAAATATTTTCCCACAACATGTGCGATTAAATAGGCAATACCAGAGATACTCCAAGCAGCAAATATAATGGCAGAAATTAAATAATCAGACACCATAATTTTAACGTGAAAAAACCCCTAAAAGAGGGACAAAAAATCCACGGGACCTAGTCTAGAAAAATCTTCCACTATCAGAATAATGTGTACACAAACAGTCTTCCTAGTAACACTAGGGCATCTCAATAATCAACAAAATATATCATCAAAACTGATGGAATCAACATAAACCCTCCACAAAGTGGGTATCTCAAACCAGGCAAAAAAAGAAGGTAATACAACTAGCAAGTTATATTCTAATGCTCATCTCTACACCAGAAATAACATACTAAAATTTCATAAGAAATGGAGCAGAGCGAATTTACCAAGTCAATGTGATCAAGATGGCAAT
Source organism: Arachis stenosperma (assembly GCF_014773155.1). Lineage (NCBI taxonomy): Eukaryota > Viridiplantae > Streptophyta > Magnoliopsida > Fabales > Fabaceae > Arachis > Arachis stenosperma. The sequence goes on from NC_080379.1 coordinate 44,617,034, forward strand.
GCTCTTTTCCTCCAAATTCTCTTCTTCTCTCGACGCCGAAACCCATTTTTCTCTCTATGCTTTTTTTTTTTGAATTTTTGAAGAAAGCTTCTGTCTCTCTCTCTTCATGGCGTTAGCCACTTTCTTTCTTTGTTTATTTCTTTTTTTTAACTTGTGGGCCCTACTTAGTTGGAGACCCACCAACAATATAATCCTGGTAGAATATGAATATGAATAAGATAGTGAAATACATATTGTGTATGTAAATCTGGAACTAGAATGTATAAGAACTTTCTTTTTTCGAGTAAGAGAAAAATACTCCTCAAAAGAAACAATATATCATTCTTACTTACCCCTATGCGGTTCACTCTCTTGCTTTTTAACCTCTTCCTCTCTCTAGGTTGTTAATTTGTTACATAACAAATTTGGCATACATATATTTTTATTCCTGTGCAGCATTCCTCATTCCTCATTTCACCTGTATAGTCCTTCACCTACGTTGGTGAATTTCTCACACGTTTGCTTCTCTGTTTTGGTATTGGGTTATCTGGCCCAATTGTTTCTTTGTTACTCTCAGTTTCATCCATTGGGACCGTGGTAGCAGCGGCCACCAATGGGTTCGTATCAACAACCATGTCATTGCCTCCCTCAAACCCTTTGTCACCAAACCTAAATCCACTACCATAATATGCAATGCCACTACCACTATCACCATCACGTTGTCAAGTCCAAGCTGAAGGCCTTCATCACCTCTCTGCTCCTCTTCTCACTGTCGCCACTGACATCTTTGGCCTTACCCTTGCAAGGAATCGAAGCAATTCGCGAAGTGGTAGAAGCATTCCATCAAGAAGCTCAAATCAGCGCTGAAGAACGGCGCACCCGATAACGCTCCGGCCCTAGCGATAAAGGCAACGATTGAGAAGATGAAGAGAAAGCTCTCAAACCACGGGAAGCAGGGGCTGTTGTGCTGTTCCGGTAGCCTTCCGTATCAGATAGTGAGCAAAAATCTGAGGCACCTACAGCTTGAACACAACTCGTATCGAAGAAGCTATTCGATTTTGCCTTCGTCATGATTTGCACATTGACCTGCGCCTTGGTGCTTGTGATGTTCGATGGGAGTGCACACAGACCAACTCTTCCCCAGAAAGTTCAAGGACAACTAGGTCCCTGGATTTAAAAAACGACATTATTTTCAGAGCTGTCCTAACTCTTCAAATTGAACGCAAACTCCATTGCAGCGCCATCATTGTTGTTGATGTTAGAGCTCGTTTAGGTTTAGCATTATGTTCCATGGCCAGCAAAGGAGCTTCCTTGAGCACCCAAGGAGTCTCATTGTCCTAGACCAATAGTTGTGTGCAAGGTGGAAACGAGAAAGATAGCATTATTCCGATGTGAAAATGCAGAATTTATGCTTTGTGCAAGTCTAGGATGCCGATCAATCCCAACAAATTGTTCTTCAGGTGCCCCTTCTTCAAGGTAAGATGGTTATATTGTTGATTTAGACCAGATTAATGTATTTCATGAGATTTTAGTTTTCTTTATAAACTTGCAGTTGAAAAAGTCGGCTCACTGCAAATTTTTTGTTTGGCTTGACGATCAATTAGAGGCAAAAAAAGGTCAATTTGTGACAATGAAGTTGATAATATGAAAGAGTGTTTGTGTAAGAAAAAAATAGAACATAGACGAATTAATTTGGAGAAACTGGCATATCTAGAGAGGAAGAAAAAAAAGCTAATGTGTGGGTTATTGTTGTAGGTTTATAAGTTTTGTTTGTAATTTGTGTTGTTATTATCATTAAGGGTTAAAAATTGACAATTAGATAAGGTAAATTATTGTTGTAAGGAATTGGAAAAAGTTTGGTAACTAAAATTTTTTTGCCATAACTAGCCAAAATTTTTCAAAATTTATTTTATTTATATAACTTAATAATATTTTGATTTTTTATCTCACTCTCCTATCAATCTACTTATCATATTTTTATCAGTCCTACTTATTAATGATATTAATTATAATATCATATCCCTAATTATTAAGTATTCTTGTAATTACTACTTATATTCTCTTTTATAATTTGAATTTTATATTTAAAAATACAATAAATACTACTAATAATAAAAAACTGTAATAATAATATTCATTAAATAACTTTAATTGTAATTGATTTTTAATTCCTTTGTTTTATTTATTATCATTTCAGGAGTTAGTAAAAGTAAATGCCTTATTTAATAGGATTATCATTGTTAGAAGAATCATGAAGGTCGTATACTCTCTCAGAAGCCAAAAATCACAACTCTAGTTCAATTACAAGTACAATCAAGATAGGCCAAAAAATTTATAAGAAATTGCCTTTATCATTGCAAATAATATGATATTTGAGTTTGACCTTAATACGGTAATTATGTTGGAAAAAATTGAAGAATAATTTGAACAACAAACAGACTCACCCGATGATATTGTTGCCAATCAACCAATTTGACCTTAATAGGTATCTTATTGTATTTTTCAAATTATCTGATATGTGCACTAATAGGTCATGATTTTAATTATTTTAATATTTTTTTATTTAATATTCATATGTATACTTATTTATTGATTTTAATATGATGAATTAATAATTATTTTTAAAAATTTATTTTTTAATTTTTGTTTATATTTTATTTTTTTATTTTTTATTTTCTAATAGTCTATATGTAAAATATGAGTTGTATAGTAGAAGTTATTAAAATTTTTTAATCTAACCTACATAATTTCTGCAAAGAAATTGTATTTTGACGGGTAATAATGTGATTGAGAAATGTTAGGAATTTGATTTGGGAGAAAATAAAATTGATTTTAAAAATAACATTAATGACTCTAAGTACGTATAAAAAAGGTGGGTGATGAGGAGGGTGAATGATAAAAAAGTATATATCACTTGCTTTTTAAAAAAATAAAAATTTTTACGTAACATTTCTATATTATAATTACTCTTTGGCTACCTATCATCATGGGAATAAATTCTGAATTGAGTTTATAGAAGGTGTATTTTGCAAAAAAAATATGATGTAATAAATGATACTATTTTGTAACTGTTATATCATTAATTTAAATGGATTATATTTAATAAGCTGAAACTTTAATTATGTGAACTTCATTAAACATTTTGGTGTATTAAATATCCAAGTATAAACTATGATAAGTCAAAAGGATTAATCTCTATATACAAGTGTTTTGTATTTACAAGTTTTACAAGTTTGAACGAAATCCACCCATTAAACGCGCTGCTTGTTACGTGTCTTTTTAACAGAATTTTAAATCAATTCAAATCAATTAACGCACAACTATATAACTTCCATTTTTCAAAAGATTTCATTTCTTTTTTCGAGTTTATTGCCAAATTTGTTGGATCTCCTTCATGCGTTCTCTCTTTGCTTCGTTTTTTCGATTTTCATGGTTTCTGAAATCAAGCTTTGAAGTCGTTTTGAAGATAATGGTACTTCAGAAATACACCCAAACGATTACATAAATACACCCAAACGATTATAGAAATATACCCAAACGGTTACAGAAATACACCTAAACGGTTACAGAAATACACCCAAAGGATTATAGAAATACACCCAGAGGATTTAAGAAATACACCGAAAACAGGGGGAGACAGTATATTTCTTCTTGAAATCTTTTAATGTTTTGCTGGTTAAAGATGAGGCACATGGGAAAAACCTAGAAGAACAGTAAAACAGTACCTTGAATAATGTTTCTTTCTTTTTCTGGTGATTTTTTATGGAGATTTGTATCTTTTCTTCTTGATTTCTTCTACTCTTTGCGAGAAATTGGAACGTTTTTATAGAATCGTAGTAGTTTGTTTTGAATGTCCCTTGAATTTTGATGGTTTGCGTTTTAATTGAGGAAGAAGAGGAAGAGTGAACGTGTTGTGGAAGGAACGCGTGTTTTTTTCTTGATGGTTTGCATTTTGATTAAGAAAGAAAATGAAGAGTGAATGTGTTGTTAAAGTAGTGCGTATTTTTTTCTTGAACTTGGAGTAACTTGTATAATTTGTAAGCCAAGAAGGCTTCTATCTTATATATGTAGCAGGCCTGAAGTCAAAAAGGATTACAATACCATCAAAATAAGTCTTAAATTTGGAGTTAGGACAATTAAAAAAAGGGTAATGTTTTTAATACCTAAGAACGTAGTTATCCTCGAACTTTATTGAGAGATGCCACTAAGATATCGTAACGGACATGTAGCACTATTACAGCCACATAAACATCATATCAACCATATCAGCCACATAAACGCCATAAGCGGAGAGATACATTTGTCTGTCATTTGCGAAATTAGAATCTTGTAATTAAAATTGTGAGGTACATATTTGTTATGGGCTTAAAAGTTCAATAATCTATTTATCTTATTCTCTTAAAATTATTTATTAAATTTAGATGCAAACAAAATTTAGTATAATTTATTTTTATTTTAATAGTAAAAGGGCTATATAGTATGTTCATAATATTGAAATGGAGAAAAATAATTACAAACTGGTATTGTTAGCTTTGCTAGTTACGTAATATATGAGGCAAATTTATCGCATATTTAAAATAATAAAAAATATTCATGTCCAAGAAAAGAAAAAAAAATGTTAAAATTATACTTTTGGACTTGCACTATAATACGATAAGTATGTTTTTTATTTGACCTATTTTTCTAGATTTTAAATATTATGAATTGGCATTTTTGTATATTTTTTTCTTATTTTATAGAGGATAACGGACGATGAATAACAATAAAAATTTAAAAAAGAAAAAAAGAAAATATTTTTTGGACGAGAAAAGGGAAGTTAAATGCATACGGAGAATCATGTCAAAAAAAATACATAAAGAAAATGATGCGCATGATTAAATTGGTTTGGTCTAATTATTAAATTTTTAATATATTTAAATAAGTGTCTAACAGTTTAAACTTAAATTTATTGACTAATAATAAAATTTTAAATAAAAATCTGATCCGTTATGGATTAATTCCCACCAAGTCTAGGAGCAATTGAGGTCTTTTGTAACGCTTCAGAATTTATTCCCGATCGAACATTTGTCAGTTTGTTACTCTTTCAATTAGGGCCGGAAGTGAGTCGAGTTGAGTCGAGTTAGACCAAACTCAAGCTCGACTCACAATAATTGAACTTGTCTCACGACTCGACTCATTAACAATCGAACCTATTTCTTAAGCTCAAGCTCGACTTACCGAAAGCTCACGAATTGGCTCGAGCTCATGAACTGGCTCAAATAATAGAAACATAAATACATAATCTATAATTCTATATCAATAAATTATAACTTATATATTTTAAAAAATATTTAAAAAGATCAATTTTATATATTGTTATCTATCAATAAATTATAAATTTTTTATTTATGTCCTATATCAAAATTATATTTAAAAAATAAATATAAAATTTTAAATAATTAAGATCATTAATATATATATAATTATATAGTAATATTTCATATATATATATATATATATAATCGAGTCAGCTCACGAGCTAATGAGCTGAGCTTATCTAAACTCAAATTCGGCTCATTTAATTTATGAGCTCAATTTCAAACTCAAGCTTGGCTCACTAACTCACGAGCTTAACTTATCGAACTATTAACGAATCGAATTCGAACTAACGCTTGACTTACTTCCACCCTTACTTTCTATCGCCCTTTTTATACGGTAAACTTTGCCTTTAATTTATTCTAAATATTTAAATATATTTCAACTATTGTTTCTCCGCGTGAAATATCAGAGATATTTTCCACCGAAATTATCATTTCTTTACATATATAAAATATAAAATTCTATACATACATGCATATGTGATTAGAAGGAAGCAATTATTTTTTCTCAGAATTAGAAGGAAGCAATTAATAGTATGAATGGTGATTCAAAATTTCAATGTCACTAATTAAATATATAAAAAAAGTTATTAATAGCAGAACAGGAGACTAAAATATTGCACACGTGATTCGATGATTCAAGATAAGTGACTTCCCACTCTTCCTAATAGAAACACGAGTCAAATTTGTTTTTAAAGGGAACAAGCACATAGTAAGAAAATTAGTATAGCATAAAATTCTTAAACAGCAAAATGACTATCAATGCCAATAATAGATTGTTCACTACATCATTCAACTTTAATCCAAAACCAGCAGGAGAGTGAGTGAGTGACTAGAAATAGGGTTCATTATAAAATAAGGATCTTAAAACTAAACTTCGGCCGTGAAGACCAAGCAATGATTGAGACATCTTCTTGACGATTCATCTCTACAAAATAAATAAATAAAGTAAACAAATAAAAATGGCAGAATACTTATCAAAATATATAGTGAATAAAATAACTAAAATATGTTAGTCATCAATATCATCGTACCAAACTAGGAATCATCATTGTAATCCTCATTATCATCTTCCGAAAAGATCTCATCATCCTCATTGTCATCCTCCAAAAAGATCATCTCTGCAGATAATGAGCTAGGTCCTTCTAACCAACTCTTTGTACAAACAAGCATCTCCAGAAATTTGGGTGGTAAGCAACTTCTATAGAGATCTATAACCCTTCCTTTGGCACTAAATGCAAACTCTGAGGTTACCGCAGAAATAGGAATGGCCAACACCTCTTGAGCCATGCTTCCAAGGATGGGAAATTGGCTCGACTTGCTCTTCCACCAATTCAATAGATCAAACTCTGCTTGTTTATTCAAGGGCTCACATTCTTCTTCCAAATACCTATCAAGCTCAGATCTAACATGTGATTTATTTCCAGTTGATTGCAGATATAAACGCATACCATAGAGATCATCATCTTCATCAATTTGTGCATGTTGTTGATCATCTTGAGACCCTTTGTGTGTAACTTGATAATAACGATAAAGTGAACCAAGACAGGAAAGCAACTTCGTTTTCAACTCACTTCCTTTTTCAGAGCCAAACAAGTAATCAAGATTCCAATTGACATAACCCAACTTCAATCTGGGATCTAGCACGACAGCAATCAATAACATGTTAATTGCATTAGAATTCCCCCAGTATTTGTCATATATATTCTTCATCCTACTAGCCATCCTACTTATACTAGCATCATCATGTTCATGATAATGATGGATCTTCCTTCCAATAGCAAATATTTCTTTCATGTATATATCACTAGTAATGCAAGAGGTACCAAAAATTCGCAAAATACAATCATAAAAGAATTTTAGAACTGGTAGCATTGATTGAGCAGATTTCCAATCGTCTTCTGAAGGTATGCCTTTCCCACTTTCACTACTTAACTCATCAACATAGTTAAGGTCTCGCTGTTTATATAATACAAATGCCTTTTGATAATTCACAGCACCCTCTAACATAATATAGGTTGAATTCCACTCAGTTTCAACATCTAGCTGAATAAGACCTTTATAATGAATCTTCTCATGTTCAACACACTTTCTAAATCTTACTGTTCTTGAAGGACTAGATCTGATATACATGGCTGCACCACGAATTCTTACAATAGAGTCATGAATTTCTTTCAATGCTTCCTTCACAATCAGGCTGACAATATGAACACAACATTGCACATGAATATACCCACCCTTCAAGAATATGCTATCCCAAGAGCTTATTCTCTTTTCCAGATCTTGAGTACCTGGATCATCCGACGATGCGATATCACCTGTTAAACTAAAAACCTCATTCAACTTCCAATTACCTAAGCAAACTTCAATGCACTCATTCATTTCGTCTTCTGAATAGCCAGTGATTTGGCAAAAATTCAATACTTTCTTTTGCAGCCTCCAGTCATTATCAATGAATTGTGCAGTCACTTTCATAAAATTTAATCCATGACTTGACGTCCAAGGTTCAGTGATAAGGCAAACTCTTTGAGAATGAATAGAAAAATATTCTTTCAATTTTATTATTTCTTCACGATAAAGTGTAACAACATCTTGTATTAATGCAACATGTGAGGGGATCTCAAACAGGGGTTGTATGGAACGTAGAAATTTTTTAAAGCGTTCAGACTTCACAAGATAAAATGGTAGCTCATCTATTACAAACATCTTCGTAAGTGCCCTTTGAGATGCTTCTTGGTCAAATTTGAAGGTATCTTCGGAAGATCCAAGACCATCTTCATACCCCTCCTCTTCACTATCTGACATGGAAGAAATTGTTTTTTGTATTTTATTCCCATCAATGCTTGTGTTAGCATCACATCTATTCAAATGTGAACGCATAGCACTTGTTTCATCTTCATATTTGACCACACAACCACAATAGTCGCATTTAGCCTTATTCTCGGTGCCTTGCAATGCAGTAAAATGGTCCCAAATCGTTGATGATGATAATTCAGCAGCAGTGTCAGGGGAAACTGGTTCATTAGAACCTGATTTCTCGGATGTCTCTGACATGATAGAGTCACTGAGGATTCTTCTTTTCCTGTGCGTAAATTAAGACATCAATACATCAACAAACAAGTAACTCAACTAAAAAGCATAAATACTACTACCCACAAAGGGGATCTTAGGGCATACTATACAACTACTATTATGATTATCAGTTTCAAAGTGAAGAAGTAATTTCAAAAAGTTATGTTCTTGTCTTGTTTATGGTTTTTAATTTGCTGATATAGGCAGTAAATTAATCTACACTTAAACACATAAATCACAAAGTTCTATAATGCAATGCTCAAGGCAGTTAGAACTTGAAACACAGTAGATGCTGCTTCTAATAAAACACTTCTCCATGGGTTACATTTAAACAAATACATTGTACTAACGAATGTATGTCATATTATATGCAATTGATTCAAATTAACTAAGTCCTAACCAGTGTTTAACGAGGAAAATAAATCCAATCACATGCAATAATGAAAAAATAGCTCTTCCGAAACGAGTAATGCTAGGTAACCAACCTTTTTAGACCAACCAACTTTTTTTTTTTTTGAATTATTTTGTTTATCTTAAATTCTAACCCTAAATCATAAACCTTTTAACCCTAAATCCTACACTAGAGTTGACTAATGTTAGCTCACTAAACATCAATTTGTGTACTTTCTCTTCCAAAAAAGGTTCATCAAAGCATGGCCGCAAAATCTACAGACATTTCATCAAACAAGAGGCTAGCATTTGAAAATTCGAGCGATGCTGGATAACGGAAACAATGTTTTAGATATGAGAAAGAATGCATACGGGTGAGGTAGAAGAGGATGTGAAGGAGAGAAGTCACTGAGGTCCTTGTTGAAGAGAAGAGAGGCGCTGCGTAGGAGGTAGCATCAGAAGCAGAGCAAGATGAGAAGAACGTGAACGCCACCCGCGGCGGAGAGCGTAGCGACGACGATGATGCTCGGGCGTTTTACCGCTCAGAAAGCGGGGAGGTCGGTTTCGCGGTAGAAGTTTGTCATGGTTGGGTAATCTGGTTCTGATTTCTGAGTGTGTTTTTTCTTCAGGTCCAAGATTTGGTAAGGGACACTCTCTACTCTCTACTATATAGATTGAAGTGATATAAAAAGAAAATAAATTCTTTTTATAATTATTTTTTATTATTTTATTATTATTTAAAGTATGAGTCTTATCTTTTTTATTTTTTCTTTTATCCCATAAAAAAAAATCTATAAACTTACATCTTTACTATATAATTTACCATTTGGTAATCCTGCTATTGCAACCCTCTTTTAAGGCAACCAGGCGCCTCAAAATATTTTGTTCTCGATCAAATAGGGTCTAAATTTTAAAATTTTTAATTAAATATGAAAGCTTGTTTATTTATTTAGAATTTAATTTTGGTATTTTGTGTAAAGTAGTTTTATTCATATATTTAAAGGTAAGTATAATTTTAGTTCTTATGATTTAGGCTGAAAAATTTATTTGTCTTTAATTTTTTTTTTGAGAAATTCTCCATATACAAGCATTTTTTTATACAAGTCTTTACAAGTTATTATATTAACGCGTTTGAACGTTACTGCACGTTCTTCTTCCTCTTCCTCTTCTTCTTTTTTTCTTTCGTTTCTTACTTTCTCTTTCTCCTTCTTCAACCGTTACTGCACAATTTCACTGCATCGTCTTCTTCTTCTTGCTGCACATTCTTCTTCCTCTTCCTCCTCTTCTTCTTCTTCTTTTCTTTCGTTTTTTGCCTTCTCTTTCTCCTTCTTCATTTACGTGCTTTTCTCTTTGTTTTCTTTTTCCGTTATTCTTGATTTCCATTATTTTTTGATATCAAGCTCTGAAATCATTTTTGAAGAAGAAGAAGCAGCAGAATATGAGGAGGAGAAAGAGAAAGAGTTCTGAATTATGCATAAAGTGTCCTTTGGGTGTATTTTCTATAATCGTTTGGGTGTATTTTCTGTAATCGTTTGGGTGTATTTCTGAAGTTTCATTATTTTCAAAACGATTTCAAAGCTTGATTTCAGAAACCATGAAAATCGAAAAAAAAAGAAGTAAGAATACCAGTAATAAACAAGTAAAACAACTAATAAAAAGGCAAAGAGAATAACGAAGAAATATCGTTTGGGTGTATTTTCTATAATCGTTTGGGTGTATTTTCTATAATCGTTTGGGTGTATTTCTGAAGTTCTATTATTTTCAAAACGATTTCAAAGTTTGATTTCAGAAACCATGAAAATCGAAAAAAAAGAAGCAAGAATACCAGTAATAAATGCAAGTAAAACAACTAATGAAAAGACAAAGAGAATAACGAAGAAATATCGTTTGGGTGTATTTTCTATAATCGTTTGGGTGTATTTTCTATAATCGTTTGGGTGTATTTCTGAAGTTTCATTATCTTCAAAACGATTTCAAAGCTTGATTTCAGAAACCATGAAAATCGAAAAAAAACGAAGCAAGAATACCAGTAATAAACGCAAATAAAACAACTAATGAAAAGGCAAAGAGAATAACGAAGAAATACATGGAGGAGGAGGAAGAAGAAGAAGAAGGAGAAGAAGAGGAAGAGGAAGAGGAAGAGGAAGATGAGTTGTTCATAATCCACGGTGAGTGAAGAAGAAGAAGAAGAAGAAGAGGAAGAGGAAGAGGAAAAGGAAGATGAAGATGAGTTGTTCATAATTCACGGTGAGTGAAGAAGAAGAAGAAGAAGAGGAAGAGGAAGAGGAAGAGGAAAAGGAAGATGAAGATGAGTTGTTCATAATTCACGGTGAGTGAAGAAGAAGAAGAAGAAGAGGAAGAGGAAGAGGAAGAGGAAGAGGAAGAGGAGTCGTTCATAATTCACGGTGAGGGTAGCGCTTTGGAAATTAAATAACGCATTAAAAGACTCTAATGTGTAGCAACTTGTAAAACTTGTAAGTCAAAAAGACTTGTATGTGTAGCAAGCCTCTTTTTTTTTTATATTTGAATTTGTCATCTTTTGAGTTTATTTGATGCACCATCAAATTTCAAACATTAGGTTAATGATTTAATAGTTTAATTTAAATTTATTTATAATTTATTAAAAATTACAATAAAAGATACAAATCTTTTGATATTTTAAAATTGTTTCCGCAACAAATTCGAGAACTAAACTCTCATTTTGTCTGTTGCCTTCTTCCCCTACCTTCATTTTCGCGTTGAGCCTCCGCTTCTTCCCTTATCTTCTTCTTCACCAGATACCTTCATGTTTCAATTCAATTTCTCCATTTCATCCAAATTCCTTTGAGTTCGTTTCAGACGCGATGCCTCACCACAATAACAACAACCACCTCTCATCCTTAAAATCCTGCTTCATCCCCTCCTACTCCACCCAAAACTATCGATGATGTCTGGAAAAACATGATCCTAACCTACTCTCACAGAGACTCATCTCACCACAATCACTACCCATTCGAGGAAATGACCTCTGAGGCTTTTCTCTCAAAAAACGCTGCCATCATTGATGATGACGTCATCATTGTTGCTCCTCTTCATAATCATCATCCTGTTCCTCATCAGTTTTCGCAGGTGTCCGCCGTTGAAGGCTCATCTTCCTCCGCGGCTGAGCTTTTTGCCAATAGGATGCTGCGGTGGCAAGTGGAGTCCCAGCACCCTCGTCATCATCAAGAGGAGGGGTGGTGGTGGAGGAGGAGGGGCAGCTGCGGTGACAAAAAAGAAGAGAAGGACAGTGGAGGAACCAGTGAACAAGGCCACTCTTCAGAAGCAGAGATGCATGATCAAGAATCGTCAGTCTGCTGCTAGGTCCAGAGAACGAAAACAAATACTTCCCCCCTTCTTCAAATTTTTTTAATAAAGTTTCATTTTTTATATATTTTTATTTGATGTTTGGAAAATAGAGATTCTTATGTGGTAAGTGAGGTTCACTATTCTTGAGAATCTCACTATTAGGGGCTATAATTGTTAAGTTGGAAGAAACAGAAACTGAATTAAAGTTAAAATTTTTCAATCTTATCTCTATCACTTTAAATTACTTGTTGCAGCTTCTTAAGTTCGTCATTCCAGTATCCAGTTGTGGAGAAGTGTAAAGCAAAATAGCTTCTAAGAACAAATTCAATTTAGTCATTGTGATCAATTTATGGCATGATGTAGATGCAAAGAGAAACTTATATGTGAAGCTCATTGCTGAGTATATTTATTCAACAAACAATTATAGTTCTTCTTTTAGTTGAATTCAGGCTTTAACAATGATATAAAGCAATTCTATCTCCCCTAAACATCATTACTTCAATCACTGAACCATCTCCTTGTTGAAGTTAAGAAAATAAATCTGAAACAAATAAAACAATCTCATCATCTATGCTCCATAGTTTAACAAAAAATTAGGAGGTGGTTGTGAGTTATTGTAATGTAGATATTGAGGATCTTGACTTGAATTAGCTTGACTACTACCCATAGTCATTGCAGACCAATGAAATTTAAGGTGTGGAAGCTGGATATTATGATATACATGTTGAGGATCTTGCCAAGACTGAGCATAACCATTGCTGCTATTCACCTATGATGAATTTAATTAAGCTTTCCCAGGCTGAATATTCGAATGTGTATATTGATAATCTGGAATTGGTGAAATAGAGCCACTACCAATGTCAGTGGCATATGTACCCTCCAAAGGGAGCGAACTCATTGGAGGCAAAATCTAATTTTTAGATTAATTAGTTGCAATTCAGGTTATTTGATATTCATTTTTTTATCTATTTCATCAAATTGTTTAACAATAAATGTGGAATGAGGATCTCTTGCAGTAATAGACTCACTTACGACTTCTTTGTTTTGTTACTGGTGTTAAATTCTGGATGCAAATTGCTGTCATAAGTATTTTATTTATTTTTTCCTTTGTTTGATTCAAGATGCTTCAAGATCCTTTATTTTTCACATGTGCACCCAAAACTTAATGAGGTTAGAATATTTCATGAGTAAAGACCAAATGCTCAATTACCAAATTCTTTAACTCTAAATGGTACCCAAATAGCTAATTCCATTATTGATCTAATTGACCAAGTTGCATTCTAGAAAGAAGTCAAGAATATGAAAGCAAGTTAGCAGCTAATGATATTGCTATTTGGTTTTTTTATTGATTAAATAATATAAAATCAAGGTAAAGAAATTAAATTGAAGCTGTCTGATGCACCACTACTTCGTGGTACATCTTGTGTTTAATTGAGTGGATTTTATCCACTATTCACACACTTATTCATACAATTTTCATGATTTTACAATTCCTTTCCAATTTTGTTCTATGATTGAAAACTCGCTTCCTAGACCTTTAAATTATGTAATTTTTATCCTTCTATATACCATTCGATGCCGTGATCTGTGTGTTAAGTATTTTCAGGCTTTATAGGGCAGGAATGGCTTAGAGGATGGAGAGAAAGCTTGCAAAAATGGAAGGAACACAAGAAACAAAGGAGATAGCCAGCGAGAATCGACGCACACGCATGGCTCACGCGTGCACATGACTTGAAGATTTTCACAGCGACGCGTGCGTATACTTGACGCGTACGTGTGACTTGGAGACTTGCACATCGACGCATACGTGTAACTGACGTGTACGCGTGATATGCGCCGCGTGCAGAAAGTGCAGAAAGCGTTGGGGGCAATTTCTGGGCTGTTTTTGACCCAATTTTTGGCCCAGAAAATACAGATTAAAGGCTGCAGAGCGGAGGAATGAAGGACATCACTTCTCATTCACACAATTTTAGGTTGTAGATATAGTTTCTAGAGAGAAAGGTTCTCTCCTCTCTCAAGGTTTTAAGATTTCTCTTAGTTTTAGGTTTATTTCTTCCCAATTTCAGGTTCAATGTTCCTTTAATTTAGTTTCTCTTCTACTTTTATTTATTCTATTACTTTAGTTTGTCTTCTTATCTTGTCAATTTATTAATGCAAAGTGTATTTTTCTATTTAATTTCTTTATTTGCTTGATTATCTCAACTCAATTCCAAAATTATTATGTCTTATTTCTACTCCTTTTACATGTATGCGAAATTGGCATCATGTCAATGGAGTAGGCTTCCAACTTGGCTTTGGAGTTAGATTAATATTTCGAGACCCTTGAGTTGGAAAACTCAAGAGTTAAATAGTAACTGGAAGTTGTTGGCTAGCTCTCTACTTGCTAATGCTAATCCTTCCCAAGGGAGAGGATTAGTTCTTGTGAATAGAAGTTGGCTCAACTACTTGACTTTCCTTCATTCGTTGAGGGTTAACTAAGTAGAAACAACAACCTATTATTATTAATCTTGGGAAATCCAACAAGGATAGAACTTCCGATTAATCTTCTCCTAGCCAAGGCTTTTTAATTCAATTGCATAAAACCTCTTTTTAATTTTCCTTGCTTAAAATTATAATTAATTATTTTATTATTTCTCACTCTAAAAATTCTCAGAAAAACCCATAACCAATAGTAACACACTTCCCTGCAATTCCTTGAGAGACGACCCGAGGTTTAAATACTTCGGTTTATTTTATTGGGTTTGCTTTAGTGACAACCAAACTTTTGTATGAAAGGATTTTAGTTGGTTTAGAAGCTATACTTGCAACGAGAATTTATTTGTGAATTCTAAACCACACTAAATTTCGATCATCACTGTCCTAGAAATTGATCAACAATTACTGTATGGTAATGACATTGAACAGATTACTAAGGAATTTGCTGCTGGATTTGAAGATTTTCGGAGAGCTTTTGCCCAAATCAATGTACAAGATGGGGAACATCAATGTTTTAACAGAAAACCAAGGAGAGATACGCTAAAATTGTTGATATACAAACAAAGCTAAAAGTAAATGAGTGCAAAGTGATATCTTGTGCTGTTGATCAAGGCTTGCCCACTTCTAAATTTAAACATAATTGTTGTGTTCTCAAGGTAAAGAATAAACCATGAATAAGTAAATGAATTCCAATAGTTTAAGAGAAGTCACTTGAGAAAAAAATGCTCTTTATAGCATGTATGAATAATTTCTTCTGCGAATATAACCATTCCAGTTATTATCATAAAGGTTAAGTACGATTTTGGTTTCTAAGGTAGAGGCTGAAAATTTATTTCATCCCCGGCCTTTTTTTCGCTAAATGGTCCCAAATGTTTAACTTAGTTTTAAAATTGTCCTTCACACTAAAATACCCTTCTCCTTCCCCTTTCCCTTCCCCTTCTCCTTCTTCCCCAAAATCAACCAGAATTCCCTTCCCGTTCCCATTCTTTCCCAAATTCAACCAGAAACAAAGCATAAGCAGCAGCAACAATGAAGCAACAACAACCAGAAGCAGAAGAACAACAACAATGTTGCACAAAAATTTGTCTCTCAATAAATTTTCCTTCGGCAAGTATACGGAATTGTCGTCAAGTAAAAACTCACAATAGAATGAGGTCGAATCCCACAGGGATTGATTGGTTGAGCAACTTTAATTAGAGGAGTGTTCTAGTTGAACTGAGTAAACTTTGGATTGAGAATTGCAAAATTTAAATTGGCGGAAAAAGTAAATAACAAGAATGTAAATAGCAGAATGTAAGTGGCAGAAATTAAATTACAGAAAATAAATTGTAGAAAATTAAATGGGAGTGGGGATGATTGAGCATAAATGTAAACAGCAGAAATTAAGAATGAGAAAGATCAAAAGTGGGGAGTTCATTGGGCTTAGGAGATGTTACATTCTCCGAATCAAGTTCATTATCATCTCTTCCTCAAACAATGCATTCATTGATCTCTTAGCAATCTTAGGTGATTGAATCTCAATTCTTTAGCAATCCAATCTCTCTAAGCTTGAAAAATTGCCCAATTTCTTAATCTAATTGCTCATGGGAAGAGATGAAGTACAATCACTGATTATACCACATGTTTTTCTAAATCAAAGCATTGGTAGGATTTTATGTCACCGTATCCATCCAACCCCCAACCTAGTCCAACATGAGAAATCATTTCTAGCATGATTTCCTCATTCCTCTTCCAAGGTTCAGAGAAAATCCAAGTATGAACAATTTCTCTTCCGAGACAATTGTTCACTTGAATGAAGATCGAAAGCTTTCAAAGTAAATTAAGAGAAAAGAAAGAAGAAGAGGAATGAAAACTATTATTGATCCATTGAATTGTAATAGAGCTCCCTAACTCAATGAAATAGGGTTTAGTTCATCATAGCTCAATTCAAATCAAAAGAGTGAGAAGTGCAGAAAAAGTAAAGAAAGTACAAAAGAAAATGATTACAGAGTTCCCCAAATTGGGTCCCTGACTTTCTACCCTTTTTTTTAACAAACTTAAACTCTATGCTATTTATACACTTTATTTATTCAGTCTTCAAGTCTTTGGATTGGTCTTTTGGCCTTTGTTGAAGCAAGTTAAAGTGGCTCTCAATGACATTGAGGAGGGACATTTGGCAACTAACGTTTATATTCTGCATGGTGCTCAATTATAGTGGAGTCAGTATCAACGTTGGTGATCAATGTTTACAGGAAAACGTTGGGTCAAATGTTGTGTGAAAAAGGATTTGACCGTTGCCACTAACAATTGACTCAATGTTGGTGCACCAACGTTCATCCACCCACGCGTATGTGTCACCCACACATACATGTCAAAACAGTATTTTGCGCGTATGTGTCGCTCACGCATTCTCGAGATTGGCAAAAATGCACGTTCACGCATACGCGTCGATGACGTGTACGCGTCATTGCACATTTTCCAACTCCAGATTTGAAATTTTTATCGCAGGCGTTGGAGATAATGTTGGTTCACCAACGTTCCCTCCAATGTTGGCACCATATTTGCAGAACGTTTCCAGCAACGTTGGTGAGCCAACTTTGGCCACCAACGTTGCACATTAAGCCCTGGAATGTTGCCTAGCAACATTGGTGACCCAACTTTGGCCACCAACGCTGCTTTGTTCTCCCTTGTCAATGTTTCCAATTTCATGGCTACTATTAAACTATTATACATGGTTGAAAAGCTCTTAATGTCAACTTTCTAATCCAACTGAAAGCACCTCAATTGGATATCTGTAACTCAAGTTATGCTCCTTTGAAAGAGACAAGGTCGCTGGCATTGGTGTGCAACGTTTGAAGCAACGTTGGCGCACCAATGTCGGTAACAAATGCCAGATTCTGGAGATCAAACGTATTGTCCACCTCATACTATTATATATAGTTGGAAAGCCCTGAATGACTACTTTCCAATGCCATTAGAAGAGCATCGTTTGGAGCTCTACAGCTCAAGTTATACTCCATGGAAGGTTACGAGGTCAGCTGGCCTTACTACAGGTTGATACTATGTTCATCTTTGCACTTTCAGGGCAAGTTTTCTTCCTCAAATTTAATGTCCAACATGCAGTGCCATATATACTTGGAAAGCTCTAGATCCCTACTTTCTAATGATTTTAGAATCATCTCATTTGGATCTATGTAGCTCAAGTTATTTTTGTTTAAAGAAGGCAAAGTCAGGCTATCAGGAGTAACGTTCGTGGCAACGTTGGTGAGCCAACTTTGGCCACCAATGTTGCTTGCTCTGCTTCTTCTCTGCCCTTCTTTTTCTTCTTCTTACCTATCATCAACCAAACAAAATGCATCAAAGTATTGTCATAATCACAAGATAATGCATCATTCATATCATCAAACAAATCTTACATAAATCTCATGAAAATACACATAATTAACCATGTTTGATTGAATCAAGACATACATAAAATTCTCATCCAATTACTTATTATAGCTCAAGAAAGTGCATGAAACTAATTGAAAACAAATTAAAAAGGCTTGTGAAACTAGCCTAAGATGCCTTGGCATCAAACAACACCAGCAGTAACAATAATAAAATCAGAAGCAAAATCAATGTAATCAGAAGCATAAATAGAATCAGAATCAGAGTAAAACAGAAGCATAAACAGAAGCAAAAACACAAAGAAAGCCCAATGTAATCAGAAGCAAAATCAATGTAATCAAAAGCATAAACAGAATCAAAATTGCATGACTAATTGGTGGTACAAGGCAACAAGAGCAGCTCCAATGAAAGGCCTAACCCAAAAAATCCATAACAGTGAAGAAAAAAAGATATGAAATTCAGAAAGAAATGAGTGAGAAAAGAAAAAGCCAGAAACGAAGAAGACATACCTGATCATTCCATGCATGATCTCTGTTAAAGTGATGGCAGCACCAAGTCTCCTAGCAGGGTTAATCCCAGTTCCAGTGATAGGAATGGTTGCCAAGTGGACCTAGAAGACAGCAAACACAATCGGAAGCAGTGGTGACCGGCGAGGAGCAGCAATGACTGGCGACTGAGCAAGGAGGAGAAGCAGAAACGAAGAGCGGCGAGCAGCACACGACGTCCACCCTCTCGGATCTGCTGGCGTCGACGTCGAGGAGCAGCAGCGAGATCCACCGACCGAACGACGAAGAGCAGCTGCGACGGCGAAGAGCAATGGCGGCGGATTCCCTTCCCCTTCCCTTCCCCACCTTCCCTTCCCTCTCTTCTTCCATTAAAAACTCACCTCCCCAGCGTGATTAACCCTTCCCTGTTCCCCAGCCTTTAACCCGTTTTTCTCTTTCTTTTTTTATATTTTTTAATTAGGGGTAATTTGGTAATAAAAATTAAAATTTTAGTAACAATGACAATTTTAAAACTAAGTTAATCCTTTGGGACCATTTTGTAACGAAAAAAAGGCCGGGAAAGAAAATAAATTTTCAGCCCTTACCTTAGGGACCAAAATCGTACTTAACACTTATCATAAACAACAAGGATCTCATCCTTACAAAACTCTCTCTCTCTCTCTCTCTCTCTCTCTCTCTCTCTCTCTCTCTCTCTCTCTCTCTCTCTCTCTCTCTCCATATATGGTATGGTTGTGTGCCTTTTCTAAACTTGTTACACCTGCTATATCTATAGCAATAACAAAAATATGTATGATTTTTTTTTCAAATGTAAGAGCTCAACCAAAAGGTTAAAGAAAGAAAATTTGTTCGCATAACATATGCAAGTATTCAATACTATAAATTTATCAGACTCAGGTGCAATCAGAGTGATAAAAAATTCCCTCCTTCAATCTTCACACTGGCTACATGAAAAGAAAAGAGAAAGAATATAACATAAGCAATGGAAAGAAATATTTAATATGATATTCCTAATAGAAAAACAATCATATTCCTCACATAACATACTTCTCACTAAAGAAAAAGGGGTTATTCAGGGATTTTTTTTAAATTAAAGAAAAAAAGAGGTGGGAGGATATGCTATTTCGAATCTATTTAATATTTGTAAACAAAATCTCCAATAAATTACAAAGATCGCAGATTCTACCCTCCAAAATTATATTTGTAAGTCACAACATGAATCAAAATTCCAAAAATCACTAAAAAGCAACCTATAAAGCAATTTAACATCAATAAAAAGTATTCTTGGCTGTAAACACTAAGCAGCAACAATCATCCAAAGATAAATGCATTCACTAAAATAATAAAATAGCAAAAAAACAAAGGAATTTAAAAATAATGAATAGCAAAATAAGGAATTTAGAAAAAGCAAAATTTAAATTATGAACAGAAATCAAACAACAATAACATAAAAAATAGAACATCATGAATAGAAACATAAATCCAAAAATTAAAATCAGAATCATAAAAACAAATATCAAAATTGAATAGAATAAACCCAGAAATTGAAATCATGAACGGAAATCAAATGAAGAAAATTCATACCTGAGTCTAAGGCTCCATTGGAACACTAGAAGTGGAGCGACGAAGGGAGAGACAGAGCACGCACAGCACAGACAACGATGTTGACTCTACGAGACCCACGCCATCGCTCTGAGGCTGAAGACGAATGACGCAAAGAAAGAAGAAAGATACTGAGAATAAATCAGACAATGAGGCGTTGGGCTGAGAAGAGAGAGAGAGGATGAGAGATGTTGACTCTCAGAGACCCACGCCACCTCCGTTGATGCCTTGTGCTTGTGTGGTCCCGATTGCAAAACACGCTACCAGCGCTAAACACCAGTGACTGGGCATTTAACGCCAACCAGGCAGCAAGGCTTGTATGCGAAATATGGGCTTGGGCAGTAATAACATTTTTTCCTTTTTCATTGAATGAAAACCAAAAAAAAGACATACTAAAAAATTAGAATATTCAATAAAGAACCATGAAAGAGAAGAAATAAAAAGCGTGAAAGCTATAAGCATAACCCAATTTCTGAACTTTCAAATATTGTCTTTCATTTTAGCGGAATGCCCTTTTAGTGTAGGTGCATTGCTTCCAAAACTTCAGAATTGAGTGGTGAGAGTTTTGGGTAGTTTCTTATTTGTAGGAACTCTCTCCTTGTATTCTCTTACTTTGGGCTGCTTAAGCAAACTTGGGTCTGCATCACTAAAGTATGCATCAAACAACATTGGTCTTTTAAACTCAAACAAATATATGTTTGTCATCACCAAAAATATGATTATTGTTTACTAAACTCAACATCATCTCCCCACAAGACAGGTAAAAAGTATCGGACTCAGGATACCATTTGTGTAACCCGTTAAATTAATAAATAATTAGTCAAAAAAATAATTATTATTTAAAAAATTAAAAATTTAAATTAAGTTTTATAGTTTAATAAAGTAGACTTGATTAAAACATGAATTTTGACACTAATTTTAAAGAATTTGACCCAAAATTGGGCTGTCGAACCGAACCGATTCGATTGGATCCAAACCAGATCCAAAGCCCAACATATAAAATCTCCATTTGCAGCCCTATCACCATCATAAACTAAAACACATTGAAAAGAAAAGGAGGAGGGTTACGGTGAAAAGAGTAGAAGGAAAACCTAATCACCTCCAATCTTCAATTGCTTATATCTTTCAATTTGGAACTCCGTTTGACGAGCCATCAGTGCCCATGCGTTCGTCTTGGAATTCTCTACAAAATCCATGGAACAAAGTTGTTGATAAACCTCACTTTCATGCCCAACTGTTCACTCTTCAGTTTTAAAATTTTTGAGCTTTAGTGTTGAGATTTTGTGTAATTTTGGTATTTAAGACGAAATTAACTTTGTGGACTTGCTAGATCTTGTCTCCAAACTTCCGTTGGTAAGGTGAAAAATATCTAACCCTTGTAAAATTATTGATATAGAGAATGCGGTGTTGATTTAGTGATGTACATGTGATATTAGATTAAATTATAAGTGTTGGTGGCAAATTGGTGGTGTTAAATGCTTGGAATTTGGATAATTGGGGCTGAATTTCTATTTGAAAGAGGTGTGGAGCCTTAGACTTTGTGAAACGGTGATCCTTGTGACGTTCTGGGTTAAGAGAGGAATCGGCCAAGGTATGGTTTTGGTTTCTTGTATGTAATATATAATGTGTCGTAAAAACTTAGGCTAGTTGACCGTAGGATAAGTTTGAAATGCATGTATGGTTGGTGTTGTATGAGCCTTAGTGATAAATATAATGTGTAGTGTGTATTGTTGTGAGAATTGATGTATGATGAAGAATTATTTGAATTTGAAGGAAAATCGGTATTTGAGTGATTAAACTAGTTGGTGGATCATATATTAAAATTAATTAGACTGAGTAATTAGTTATGATATGAGGATAGATATCTGTATTGTTGAATGTTTGATGTTGGATTATTGAAAGAAGAAAGTGAATTATGAATGTTGACTGTTGAAGTTGAAGTGTGATGATTATAATGATGTTTAATGAGCTACGTGTATGTTGATTGGATGTGGTTAAATGAGTGTGTTGGTTAATGATATGCATGTGGTGGATAGTTGATAAGATGATGTATTGAATGAATAATGATGCTATTTTAATGAGTAAGTATGAGATTATGTTGATTTTGAGTTCTTGGGGTGGAATTGATTGTATATGTGTATTGATGGCTTATGAAATGAATGAGAAGGGTTGAGATTGAAATTATACTATTTTAGGTTGGTTTAAAAACTTGGAATGTTGGTTTGAGTTGGAAGATGTGGTAGAAATAGAGGTGGGTGTTTTTTTATGAAAAACTGATTTTCTACCGAATTTCGGCGAGCCATAACTCAGATTCCAGATCCCAAAACCATTTCAAACTTATTTCATATGAAGATTGGGTCCGTGAAGTTTAAGCTGTTTGAAGAACGGATGAAAAATAATTTTAATGAAAAAGTTATGCACGTCGAAAGTTTGGTGTGTAAGATGTGAATTCTACGTGCAATTGTATTAGTTTTAAAAGGAAAACACAGGTGGTGCGTACACGGACATATGCCTGCGTACCCAGCCATTTGTCTCTGTCCAGGGCATTTGCATATGCGGATAAGTGCCACATATGTAGGATGGGGAAAATGACGCTCCCACGTACGCGAGAACATGCATGTATACGCGGGACCCTATTTTTATGAAAATTGAGTTTTATGTTTTAAACATGATTTCAAACTTCTAAACCTCTATTTTTACTCTCTAAGACCCTAAAACTTAGTTTTAGTCATAGTGAGGGAGTTAAACCTTGAGAGGGTGGTAACTTAGAAGTGAAGGAAGGTTGTGAGGTAGTGAGTATGGGCTTGAGAAGTGTAAAAACATTGAATACATGATGAACTGATGAGATATTGAGTAATGGATTTAAGGATAGATGAGTAACCCCTATCCGAGATATAACATTGAGAATAGATGAGTAATCCCTATGTATGATGAGATTTTAAGGATAGATGATAAATCACTATTTTATAGTTTATCTTGTGCTAATAGGAGTAGATTTTATCAATCTTTTATACACTTATTCATATGAAATGCATGGTTTTACATTTTCCTTCCTAAATTGATGCTATGATTGAAAACATGCTTGTTTGGCCTTTAATTGACTATTTCCTAAATCCTCTCTTATTTCCATTCGATGCCGTGATATGTGTGTTCAATGTTTTCAGAGACTACAGGGCAGGAATGACTTAGAGGATGGAAAAGAAGCATGCAAAAGAGGAAGGAAGATAAGGAATTAAAGATCTCAAGGGCGAGCAATGACGCATACGCGCAAAGCACGCGTACGCGTGGTTAGGAGACAGAGTAGCGACACGCCCGCATGTAGTACGCGTACGTGTGATTAAAGGAATGCACATTGACACGCACGCGTGGAAGGCCGTCACGTGCTGTATATCAGAATTCGCCGAGGGCAATTTTTGGGACCCTGTTTAACCCAGTTTCAGGCCCGAAAGTCCAGAAGAGATGCAAGGGTGTAGCTAAGACTTGACACACTTTTCATTCTCACTTAGTTTTAGTTTTAGTTTAGAGAATTCTATAGAAAAACACTTGCTCTCGTAGGGTTCTTAGCTTTCCATAATTTTTCTTAGTTTTACTTGGATTGGATCTTGAGAGAGAGTTGTTACTATCTTCGGTGGAAGTCTTCGTCATTATAGTTTGCTTTTCTCTTACCTTCCTCTTGTGCTTTTCATTTCAATTGCTTGGATTCATGTTATGATTTTCTTAATTTTACGTTTATTAATATAAGAAACCAATTTTAGTTTTGATTCCATTACTTGTTGAATTCCTTTCAATTACTTATCATCTCTAATTTTAGTTTTATTAATTTTAATTTTAATTACCATGTCCTTTCTCTACTCTCTTCATATATTTGTGGAAATGGCATTCATATCAATGGAGTAGAGCTCCCAACTTGACTTTGGAGTTGATTAATAGGGAACCCTTGAGTTGGAATACTCAAGTGTTAATAGGTAATGGAAAATTGCTGCCAATTGGATTATCACTAACTCTAATCCTTCCTTGGGAAGCGATTAAGACTTGTGAATCGAAGTTGGTTACCTACTTGACTTTCCTTTATTAATTAAAGGATAACCAAATAGAAGCAACAACCATTTCCCTATTATACTTGGGAAAACCAATAAGGATAGAAATTCCTATTAATTTTCTCCTAGTCAAGACGTCTTATTTTAAATACACAACACATCTTATTATCATTCACTGTTTTAATTTTCAATTACTTATTTTTCTAATTTCAACATCAAAAATTTCTCAGAAAATTCCTGATTAATAATTCGCACCTTGTTTCATTGAATGACACGATCATTACCGAATCAATAATTCCTTCATTGAATGACACGATCATTACTGGATCCGAACTTAGCCACATTTGATCTTGAGATTGAAAGAACTATTTCACATATTAGGCAAGCTCGGCGTCGATTATTCTTTGAGAGTGGTGAAGGGGTTGTACCTAATTCACCAGTCTTATCTGAGAACGGGTCTGACGAGTCATTCGAGGAAGAAACTAGTTCCTCTCTTGTCAATTTTATTGACGCTTCTTCTCTTGATTTGAGTGTAGTTACTATGGCAGAGTCGAGGAGAATCACGCTAAAAGAAGCGGGAGCTCCAGATTTTACACTGCAACCATATCAAGCACGTCATCCAAACTTGGATGCAGACTTCGAACTGAAGACCGCTTTGATCAATTTACTACCCAAGTTTCATGGCTTACCTGCTCAAGAGCCTATCAAGCACCTAAAAGATTTTTAGACAGCTTACTCAACTACTAGGCAGCATGGTGCTGATGAGATTGCCGTCTGGCTATACGCCTTCCCGTTCTCACTTGAGGGAAAGGCAAAGGAGTGGTTCTACACTCAACCGGAAGCTGTTGTTACTAATTGGGACTTGCTGAGAAGGGAGTTCCTGGACAAGTACTTTCCAGTAGAAGTTACAGATAGATTAAGGAAGGAGATTTCCTGTGTCGTTCAAGGTAAATCAGAGACCCTCTAGGAATATTGGGAATGCTTTAGGAATCTCCTGGACGCATGTCCTCACCACAAGATTGAACAGTTGGTGTTGATTAGCTATTTTAGCCAAGGCATGAAGCCTGGAGACAAGACCTTATTAGATGCTGTAAGTAATGGCTCTCTGACGAAGTACAAGATGGTGACAGAAGCGTGGCAACTGATCACCGATCTAGCTGAGTCTACCCGAAATGCAAACCAAATGACTCATCGCCCAAGGGCTACTACAGAAGCTTCCTCTAGTGGTGAGACTACTACTCTCACCAAAACTTTGGGAGAGATGACCAGTATACTAAAGCAGCTCTAGCTTAATCAACAACAACCCCCGCCTCTTCCATAGTAGCAGTGTCAACAGATAGTCCCCCAGAGAGTATGCGGAATATACGCTTGCTATTATCACTACACTGATGAATGTCCTTGATGAGTCCATATTTGACAATATATTTTGGCTTGAGTTGGATAGATTTTATCATATAAACTCACACTTACTCACTAAAATAACATACTTTTGTGTTTGATCCCAAAATTGAACCTAAATGTGAAAACATACGATTTTGTGCTTAAATTGAGCAATTTAATTCCACTTTAATTCCATTCGATGCCGTGATATATTTGTTGAGTGATTTCAGGTCCTAGAGACAAGAATGTTTTGGTATAAGTGGAAGAAAGGAAGCAAAGAGGGAGAAAACATGAATAAAACAAAGGAGAAAAGCATCTCAGCCTGTGCCCACGCACAGAATGCAAAATCAGGACATGTGCGTCCGCACAGGACCTGTGCCTACGCATAGGAGGAAAATCAGCATCTGTGTCCATGCACAGGTACCAGCGCGTGCTTCCATTAAAATTGCACGTGGACTCGCGTTTTGGGACTTTTTGGCCCATTTTTGAAGGCTTTGAAGCATATTTAAAGGGTGAAGCAACACCATATCATATCATACGTTACCATACTTCATAGAATAGTTTTTAGGAGTAGTTTTAGAGTAGTTTAGTTTTAGGTTTTCTCTCTTAGGGTTTTTAATTAGGGTTTCAATGTAGAATTTTATACTTCAATTTTGTTCTTGAATTTTGCTATCTCATTGTAAGTATTTCTTTAATTCCTCTTTTATTACACTACTTGTTCTATACTTTCTTCTACTTTAATTTTCTTTGTCAATATCTACATAGTTTTGCAATTTTGGATTTCTAGTTGCTAATTTGATGTTTGATGCTTATTTTATGCTTGTTTGAGTTATTTATGTTGATTTTGTTCTTTTATGATTCATAGCTTTCATCAATTTACCAATTTTGCCATGTTTTATGTTTATGCCCTCTATGTGTTTGATGAAATGCCAATCTTAGTTATGGGGTAATTTCCACCCCTTGACTTGGAAAAAATGAGTTTATGGATTACTAGAGCTATAATGTCCAACATTTAGTGATAATTCTTGGGGAGTTAGTTGATTCTTGTTTCCATTAAAGCTAACCTTTTATTAACTAGTTAGTAAGTTGGTTAGAACTTATGGATTAAGGTCAATTATGCTTGCTTGACTTACTCCTCGATGTTAGGGGTTAACTAAGCAAGATTAACTCACGATAATTATCATAGTTGTGGTTATGGCAAGGAAAGCATTCCATAACTCATCCCAAGTCAATGTTGCATTTATGTTTTAAACCACTTTTCAATCACCTTATAGTCTTACTTGTTTATATTACATGAATAGTTTTTTTTATTCCTTTATTAGTTTATTAATCGCAATTTTGCCTTGTTCTTTAATTCCTTTATTGACTACTTTCATCATTGAAACCCCCTTTGTTCTTGCAACCAAAATTGTGTGCGCTCATTGGCATTAGTTCCTAGGGAGAACAACCTGGGAGACTAAATACTCTCGGTTTACATTTGAATTGAATAGTGACAATATCTTGAAATAAATTTTGATTGAGAGGATCTATTGCCGGTTTGGACTATACTCACAACGAAATTACTTTATCTAGTTTTCCGAATTGGCATAAATTCTCATCTCGTCAAAATTTTGGCGTCGTTGCTGGGGAGCTAGTGTCATGAGTGCTATATTTTGGTTGTTGTAAATATGTCTATAGTGCAAATATATACTTTTTGGTTGCTTGTTTGCTTTTGTTGGTAATTAGGATTTTGTTTATTTTGTTAATTGATGTCTTTAGTTGTTATTTTCAATTTTCTCTATGAGTTATCACCCTCTTGGTTTGGAGTTTGGTTGTGCTTATTTTGTAGGGCTTGATAACCTCAATTTTGGATTGCATCATCGGATTGGAGCATCGATTTCGGAAGGAGCCACCTCCTCCTTATTACAATGAACTATACCCTCCCCAATATGCATACCTAAACCAAGGATATGGTGGATTTCACTATGACTATACACCTCCACCACCGTATACCTATGACCCATACCTCTAACATAACCCTCAATCACCATATTTTCAAACACCACACCAATACCACCATACACCTTCTTACATACCACCTCCAAACACTCACCAACATGAGTCACCTCCCAAACATACAACCTTTCTCCCAATTTATGAACCTCATTTTTCACTCCAATGTGAAGCTTTTTCACCCTTGACCCAAGACCATCATGACCTTCAAGCCTTTCTCCAAGAGCAAGAAGGATTCCAAAGGACGGGAGTTCATGGCTACCATAGGTGAAGCGGTAAACCGCTTAATCCTCCTATGCTCATTTGATCAAGGCATTCCTCTTGAGGAATGTGAGGGATCAATTATGGCTTGTAATGAAGAGGAGAGCATGGAGCCACAAGGGAAAGAAGAAGGGTTAGAGCTTGAAGTGCAACTAGAGGAAGAAAGGGAAGTATGTGAACCGGAGGAGAGAAAAGGAGAATTGAGGGAGATTGATCAAGATGAGGATTCCATCGTCCATGATTTTTTGTCCTCCTTGGTCGATTCCCTTAATGATCCTAATGAGAATCTTCCCATTGAGTTTGAGAAAGACGTGGAGGTAGACTTCTCACAACCTCCTTGTTATGACTTGAGTGATGGAGAAGAGAAAGTTGGTGAGGAAGCGATTCCGGTCCAAGAACATATTGAATGGGTGGCAACTTCACCTATGAGCTTTATTGGCCCCCATCAATATGCTATCTTGGAAAGGGATTACCAACTCAAGGTCCTTCTTGGGTTGGTACGTGGTGGAGAAAAGAGTATTGGTTGCCAAGAGAATCCAAGGTTCTTCAAGAAGACCAATTCAAGAAGTGGGATTCAAGCATGGTGTAGAGCATAATTAAGTGGATTTCGGAGAGTGTTGAGGTACTTCAAGGGTCAATTGGAAACTTGTCCGTCCGGCTTGGAGCATAAAAATCTGCAAGAAGGAGAATGGGAAACTAGAATATGGGATCCCAGAGGAGCTTTAAGGACCAAGCATGGATGGAGTTTCAAGGAGGAGTGGAAACACAAGCCACCCTAACAAGGATCTCCTCAACAAGTCCAACTTAAGGACTATAAACTAAAGTGCTAGGTGGGAGACACCCACCATGGTAACATTGTTCCTATCCTTTACTTTTTTTAATTTTAGTTTCTTGCATGTTTGCTTGTTTTGGTTAGCTTAGGTTAGTTTAATTTTTGAGTTTGGTAGGTTAAGTTCCATAAGGTGGAGGGCCCTAGAATTTGAAGAAACTTTTTTTTAGAAAACAGAGCATCTGTGCGTGCGTACAAACCTCCTTGTTTCACGTACTGTGCGTGCGCACTGCTCTATGCGTACGCACACGCCCCCTTCTTGTGCTCTTTATGCGGACGCACAGACGTGTGCGTCTGCACGCCAACTCGCATCTCCTCTAGTGGGAGCGATGGCACAGCTTGTGCGCGGGAACGTCCTCACCCTTTTTGCTTCTGTGCGCGTGCATGGTTGTTTGTGCGCACGCACACATGATCCTACACAAAAAAAGAGAAAAAAATCTTATGTGTGTGCGCACACACTTGTGCGCGCGCACACCTCTTACACACCCCTCTGTCCGGAGCATTCATACGATTCGTGCGGACGCACCCCTCCCCTTTTCACTTAGTGTGCGTATGCACACCTGTCTGTGCGTACGCACAAGTGCTGTTTTGGGCAAAATTTTTATTTTTTTTCCATTTAAGCCCTAACGCACTTGCTCCCCCTCCACCCCTCTCTTTTCTTGCTTTTGCTTCTTCCATGTTTTTTCTCTTGTTTTACTTAATCTTCATTGCATTTCATTTTTATTTTAGTTATTATATTAGTTTTACTTTAGTTGTTTCTATTTAAATAAACTGCAAGTGTTTGCTTGATGTTGATAGGGTTGTTTGTTGATTGAATTTTGTCAATGCACTTATACTTTGCCTTAATATCCAAGTACCTAGTGGGTTCGATAACTCATGTTTTGATTGTACCACTAGGACAAATTATGTAGGTGCATTGAACTAAGTGATTTGAGTTGAAATTACTTGTTCATCATGATTTCCATATTGAATTCATCACATGATCGGTACTTGCTCCTTGTTAATGCTTTGCATTTGTTTGAGTGACTTAACTTAATTTTTTTTATCAAGCTTATCACTTTTTGTAACAAGTATCTTTACCATGTGACTCTTTCTTAATGTTCATGATGAAAAAGTGATTCTCTTTTCATTGATGGATTGGTTGTTGTTTATTGTGCAATTTTATATCAATCTTGCACTTTCACTTGAACAAATTCAACATCCAACATCCCAATTAATCAATTCACTTTTGTGGTTACCTGGGTTTGCTTGTGTCTAAAGTTTTTCTTATTTTTTAATCGCTACCTAGGCCATCTAATTGAGAAGCACATGCTTATTTTTTCTTTGTGTGGATGCCCTTTTAACCGGCCGTTGTGTGTGTTCCAACCACGCACATAATTGGAATACACACACGGCTTATCTCATTTTCATCATACCACACTACTATGGAAATTTCTTCAATTAGATGCTTATTTACTACCTCCTTTACCTTTTTGTGCTACTTGCCCTATGCTTTTTACTTATAAGTTATTCATTCTTTTTGAGGTTGCAATATAAAGGCAAGGAGCCGGTAGAGGAGGAGGACACTGAGGATGAAGATGCCACGACGTTGAACTTGGGAATTTTCATGCAACCCGAGCCCTACATCCACCAGCTGAAGATGGAGGACCATAGAGCCATTCTCCCCGGATTGTGTTCATGCATGGAAGACCGTGCAAGGCTTAAGTGTGGGGGAGGATTCGCCATTTTGGGAGTAAACTTTTTTTTCCCAAACACTTTGTACTTTCATTTTTGTTTTCTTTTATTATGTTTTTTGTAGATATTTGTTAGTATTTTTTTTATTATTGCATCTTTACTCTAGTTAATATATATATATATATATATATATTGCATTTTCATGGTATATATAGTATAGATATTGGTTGTGATTGGATGTTGTGAATAGTATAGTGCCTAGTTCAATTTTGTCCTAATTGTTTATGTTAATTTTTGCTTGTTGAAAATTAGGATAGAACTAGGAAAATTTTTGATGAAATTGCATCCGTCACATTATACATACATATAGGAATAATTTTGGTGAAAAACAACAAGGATTTCCAAGAACTTTGTTATAGGGCATTCTATTGAATTGATGTGAAAAAGTGTTTTTAAAACTTACTTGAAGGATTTTTATGGAACATAGAAGAGAGAAAGAACAAATACCTTGGGAGTTTTGAGCTATATTGAGTGGTTACACATTTTAACCACTAATTTTGTTCATTGTGTGCTATGCTGCTTCTATGATTGTAATCTTAGTTTTGCTTGATTCTTTATTTCCAATGTTTGATGTTTTGAATGCATTTAGTATGATTGATGCCATTTTTTGAATTAAACTCACTTACCCATATGGATCTACCCTTGCATCTACCTTTGTTAACCCCTTTTGAGCTTCTTAATCCCCTTTGTTCTAATTGTTAGCACATCACAACCCTAAGCGAAAAACCTTGAATTAACTTGAATTGCATCTTTGATTAGCTTAGGTTGAAGAGTGTGTTTCATTTAAGTGTGGAGAAACTTTTTGGAAATATTGGTAGTTAATGAAACAGTTTGTATTGGGTATGCATTGAAAAAGAAAAAAAATTAGAAAATGGGTGCACATTCATGTATCAATTTGCTTTAACCATATGCATTTGTCCTAAAGAAATGAAAAATGAAATGAAAAAAATAATAATAGTAATAAGATGGGAGAAAAGTCATCCCAAAGAAAAAGAAAAAAAAGAATGATGAATAAGAAGTGCATATGTGGATTTGGATGAAAAAGATGCATGAATGTGTATAAAAAGCGTGATTTTGGGAAGTTAGGTTGCATATTTTGTTATTTGGTTGAGTTGGATACTTGAGCTAATCAAAGATTCAATTCTTTAGTCCACTTAGCCATATTTATCCTATCTTAACCCTAACCACATTACAACCCTCTAAAGACCTCATGATACTTGCACTCATGCATCACATATTTGTTGATTGTCAGATGAAAAGCAAATCTTTGAAAGCATGATTAGAAAGAGACTTGAGTGAATTGACCCTAAACACCAAGCGTTTAGAGTGTATACACACCTAGTGAGGGTTCGATCACTCAACTCTATGTTTCCATACTTCTTATCATGTATTCTTGCAAGTTGCTTCATTTTGATGAGTAAATCAATTCTTTAGATTTTGAGTGCATTGGATTATTTCCTTGCTTAGCCCTATATGTTTATATACTTGCTTGGAAATTTGATTTTTTGTTTTTACCAATTCAATAGGATACTATAGTATATATAATTATATATATAATATATACATACTTGCATGCATATAGATAGTTGCATTCAATAAGTTGTTTCCCTTTGATCATCCTCATTGTTTGGTTTAGCATGAGAACATGCTATTGTTTAAGTGTGGCAGAATTGATGAGTCCATATTTGACGATATATTTTAGCTTGAATTGGATGGATTTCATCATATAAACTCACACTTATTCACTAAAATAGCATACTTTTATGTTTGATCCCTAAATTGAACCTAAATGTGAAAACATGTGTTTTTGTGCTTAAATTGAGCAATTTAATTCCACTTTTATTTCATTCAATGCCGTGATATATTTGTTGAGAATTTCAGGTCCTAGAGGCAAGAATGGTTTGATAGAAGTGGAAGAAAGCAAGCAAAAAGGGAGAAAACGTGAATAAAACAAAGGAGAAAAGCATCTCAGCCTGTGGCCACGCACAGAATACAAAATCAGGACCTGTGCGTTCGCACAGGACCTGTGCCTATGCACAGGAGGAAAATCAGCATCTGTGCCCATGCACAGACCTGTGCGTCCGCAGAGGTACCAGCGCGTGCCTTCATTAAAATTGCACGTGGACTCGCGTTTTGGGGGCTTTTGGCCCATTTTTGAAGGCTTTGAAGCATATTTAAAGGGTGAAGCAACACCATATCATACCATACGTTACCATACTTCATAGAATAGTTTTTAGGAGTAGTTTTAGAGTAGTTTAGTTTTAGGTTTTCTCTCTTAGGGTTTTTAATTAGGGTTTCAATGTAGCATTTTATACTTCAATTTTGTTCTTGGATTTTGCTATCTCATTGTAAGTATTTCTTTAATTCCTCTTTTATTACACTACTTGTTCTATACTTTCTTCTACTTTAATTTTCTTTGTCAGTATCTACATAGTTTTGCAATTTTGGATTCCTAGTTGCTAATTTGATGTTTGATGCTTATTTTATGCTTGTTTGAGTTGTTTATGTTAATTTTGTTCTTTTATGGTTCATAGCTTTCATCAATTTACAAATTTTGCCATGTTTTATGTTTATGCCCTCTATGTGTTTGATGAAATGCCAATCTTAGTTATGGGGTAATTTCCACCCCTTGGCTTGGGAAAAATGAGTTTATGGATTACTAGAGCCAAAATGTCCAACATTTAGTGATAATTCTTGGGGAGTTAGTTGATTCTTGTTTCCATTAAAGCTAACCTTTTATCAACTAGTTAGTAAGTTGGTTAGAACTTATGGATTAAGGTCAATTATGCTTGCTTGACTTACTCCTCGATGTTTGGGGTTAACTAAGCGAGATTAACTCACGATAATTATCATAGTTGTGGTTATGGCAAGGAAGACATTCCATAACTCATCCCAAGTCAAGGTTGTATTTATGTTTTGAACCACTTTTCAATCACCTTATAGTCTTACATGTTTATATTATATGCATAGTTCTTTTATTCCTTTATTAGTTTATTAATTGCAATTTTGCCTTGTTCTTTAATTCCTTTATTAACTACTTTCATCATTGAAACCCCCTTTGTTCTTGCAACCAAAATCGTGTGCGCTCATTGGCATTAGTTCCTAGGGAGAACGACCCGGGAGACTAAATACTCTCGGTTTACATTTGAATTGAATAGTGACAATATCTTGAAATGAATTTTGATTGAGAGGATCCATTGTCGATTTGGACTATACTCACAACGGAATTACTTTATCTAATTTTCCGAATTGGCATAAATTCTCATCTCGTCAGTCCTCAACTCCAACAAGAAGACAACACTTTGACGGCTACCCATAATTTCTACGATCGTCCGAATCAAGGATACTATCAGCAAGGCGGTAATTTTGGCCAAGGAGGTAACCACAATCAAGGTTGGCAGGACAACTACAACCAAGGTTGGAGAAATAATTCCAGCCAAGGATGGAGGGATAACTACAACCAGGGAAGCAGAGATAACGGTAGCAATCAAAAGTGGAATAACAACAACAACTATCAGCAGAACCAGAATCAACAAAATCCTCCAACAGAGCACCTCACTAAAGACAAGCCCAATATTCCCAAGCACCCCAATTCAACCAACCATAGGCCCCTCAAATCACCTACCCTACCCCTTCATCTAACCAAGATAGAACACTTCATTCTATCCTTCAAGGACAAAAAGAGCTTCAGAATTCACTTACCTCTAGCCTTATCAGCCTTAACTCTACTCTACAAGCTCTCATATCCCGAATGGAGCTGCCCTCTATCCCCAACAATCAACTCTCAAGCTCCAATGCACTTCCTTCTCAACCTTTACCCAACCCCAAAGGTGGAATAAATGCCATCACTTTGAGGTCCGGAACTACATTGCAAGAGAGGAGTTCAGAGGTGCCAAGTTCCAAAGAAGATGTGCAAGTTAAGGATGTTGTTGAGGTGGAAGACGTAGAGAAAAAGAGTGAGGTACAAGATGCGAATAAAGAAGAAGCTGCTCAACCAAGGAGTGGAGTGCCTAAGAAAGATGGTACTGTGCAAAATGCCATCCCCATCTCTTTTTCGCACCTTGCTAGGAGGACAAAGAAGCAAGTGGAGCTGGATCCCAAAATGGTAGAAATCTTCAAAAAGGTTGAGGTAACTATTCCTCTTTTTGATGCTATTCAACAAGTACCTAAATATGCTAAGTTTCTAAAAGATTTGTGCATGCATAAAGATAAATTTAATGAATTAGAAACTATTCCTTTATGTAGCTCTATTTCTGCTTTAATGGGTGCTATACCAGAAAAATGTGGGGATCTGGGTCCATGCATGGTTACTTGCATAATAGGGGGTGTACAATTTATTGACTGCATGTGTGATTTAGGTGCATGTGTGAGTATTATGACATTATCTGTATATGATGCCTTGAGGCTCCCACCCTTGAAAAGGTCGGTAGTACGTTTTGTTTTGGCAGATAAGAGCATAATTTCAGTGGTTGGCATTGCGGAGGACGTTTTGGTAAGCATTAAGGGGCTGACGTTTCCTATCGACTTCTACATTCTAGATATGCCCCTTAGTGACTCCAGAAGACTTTTGTCCATCTTGCTTGGAAGGCCATTTCTGAAGACTTCGAAGTTCAAATTGGATGCCTGACAAACCCCAATTTGACGGTTTATCTTGTATTGAATTTAGGGGATTTTATAACCTTTTACCCACATTTATCCATTGAAATAGCATGGTTTTATAACTTCTCCTTTAATTGTGCTTAAGAGTGAAAACATGCTTTTTAGGTCTTAAAATAGCTAAATCTAATTCTCCTTGATTCCATTAGATGCCTTGATATGTTTGTTAAGTGATTTAAGGTTTAGGAGGCAAAGATTGGATCAAGGGAATGAAGAAAGAAGCATGAAAAGTTGGAGAACTCATGAAGAAATGAAAGAACCGGAAAGCTGTCAAGCCGACCTCTACGCACTTAAACGACCATAACTTGAGCTACAGAGGTCCAAATGATGCGGTTCCAGTTGGGTTAGAAAGCTAACATCCGGGGCTTCGAAACGATATAAGATTTGCCATAGTCGCCACACATATGGTGGCGCTCACGCGCAAAGTACGCGCACGCGCCGTTGCTGCCACCTAGTTCACTTAAAGCAACATGTGGCCAGCGATTTTAGAAGCCTTGTGGGCCCAATCCAACTCATTTCTGATGCTATTTAAGCCAAGGATTGAAGGGGAATCAAGATACTTTTCATACTTTTCACACTTTAGATACTTTTGATCATTAGTTTAGTTTACTAGTTAGAGTTAGTTTCTAGAGAGAGAAGCTCTCACTTCTCTCTAGGATTAGGATTAGGATTAGGTTTAGTTCTTAGATCTAGATTTTAATTCATCTTCTTCTACTTCTATCTTCTCAATTCCTTGTTGTCACATTCATTCTTCTTCCATTCTTTTGTTGTAATTTCCTTTATGTTGTTCTTACATTTTGTTGTAGATCTAGTATTGTTCCTTCCATTTTCTTTCAATTCAATAAGAGGTAATTCATAATAATTGTTCTTCTTTGCTTTTCTATTGTTGATCTCTTGCCTTTGTAGTTAGATTTCTCTTTAATTCTTGCAATTTATGTTGTTTACTTTTATTGCCTTTTATGTGTTTGATGAAATGTCTCTTATAGCTATTAGTTAGATTTTGTTCCTCTTGGCCTAGGTAGAGTAATTAGTGATACTTGAGTTATCTAATTCCTTTGTTGATTGGTAATTGGAGAGATTGCTAATTGGTTTGGAGTGCACTAAAGCTAGTCTTTCCTTGGGAGTTGGCTAGGACTTGTGGCTCAAGTCAATTCATCCACTTGACTTTCCTTTATCTAGTAAGGGTTAACTAAGTGGTAGCAATGAACAATTCTCATCACAATTGAGAAGGATAACTAGGATAGGACTTCTAGTTCTCACACCTTACCAAGAGCCTTTTATAGTTGTTATTTTATTTTCATTGCCATTTACTTTCATGCCTCTTATCAAAACCCCAAAACAACTCAAACCAATAACAAGACACTTTATTGTAATTCCTAGGGAGAACGACCCGAGGTTTGAATACTTCGGTTTATAAATTTTAGGGGTTTGTTTTAGTGACAAACAACTTTTTGTATGAAAGGATTATTGCTTGGTTTAGAAACTATACTTCGACGAGATTTTATTTGAGAAATTCTAAACCGTCAAAAATCCAATCGTCAATGCCTTCTCAGGAATGTATTCTTTTGAGATAGATGGCAGAGTAGTAAGCTTCAACCTTGATGAAGCCATGAAGCACCCACCGGAAGATCACTCCATCTTCCAATGTGACATTATTGATGAGATTTTAGCTGAAGTTCACCAAGAGACAGCAGATGAAATGACCATCGAGCAAGGTGCAAGTGTGGGGAAGCCCTCTGAGTATACTGAAGACACCTTGCCACCTGCAGTGGTTCTAGATGATCAGGTGCCCAGTCATGAGTTGAAAATGGAGTTGAAGCCCCTTCCATCCCACCTCAAGTATGCCTATCTTGAGGACAATCAGAAACTTCCAGTTATTATTGCAAAGGAACTCACTTTCCAACAAGAGGAGCAGCTGCTTAGTGTGCTGAGAAGACACAAAAAGTAATTAGGTGGAGTTTGGCGGATATAGTAGGTATCAGTCCTCAGATTTGTGAGCACAAGATATTTCTAGAGGAGGGAGCAACGCCTATCCGTCAACCTCAAAGGCGGCTGAACCCCACCATTCTAGAAGTAGTAAAAAAGGAAGTAACCATACTACTAGAAGATGACATCGTTTACCCAATCTCGGATAGTGAATGGGTTAGCCTAGTATAGGTAGTCCCGAAGAAGTCTGGCATTACCACAGTAAAGAATGAGCATGGAGAACTCATGGCCACTAGAGTGCGAAATTCCTGGAGGGTGTGCATTGACTACAGACGTCTGAATCTGGCCACTCACAAGGATCACTACTCACTGCCCTTCATTGATCAAATGCTTGATCGCCTGTCAAGTAAATCATACTATTGTTTTCTAGATGGTTATACAGGATATTTTCAAATTCATATAGCTCTGGAAGATCAGGAGAAAACTACTTTTACGTGTCCCTTTGGAACGTACGCATATAAGCGAATGCCTTTTGGCTTGTGTAATTCACCGGCTACATTTCAAAGATGCATGATGAGTATTTTTCTCAGATTTTCTTGAGAACTGTATGGAAGTTTTTATGGATGACTTTAGTGTGTATGGTGATTCGTTTAACCTTTGCTTGGATAGTTTAGCTAGAGTATTAGATAGGTGTGTTAGTTCAAACCTTGTATTGAATTTTGAAAAATGTCATTTCATGGTAAAACAAGGTGTTGTTCTAGGACATGTTGTTTCTAATACTTGTATATCTGTTGATCCAGCAAAGGTAGATATTATTTCTGGTTTACCTTACCACTCCTCCGTGAGAGAAGTCCGTTCGTTTCTTGGTCATGCAGGTTTTTACTAGCAATTTATCAAGGATTTCAGTAAGATAGCATTGCCTTTATCCCGTTTGCTATAGAAGGATGTAGAGTTTGAGTTTAGTGAAGATTGCATGGAGGCGTTTGATAAGCTGAAGGCTGCCTTGACCCAAGCTCCTATTGTGAGAGGGCCTAACTGGAGTAGGCCGTTCGAGATCATGTGCGACGCATCAAACTATGCGGTAGGAGCGGCGCTGGCTCAGCGCGAAGGTAAGGACCCTTATATTATTGCTTATGCCTTTAAGACTTTGGATGGCGCTCAATCTAATTATACTACCAATGAAAAAGAGCTATTAGCTATTGTTTTTGCTCTGGATAAATTTAGAGCTTATTTACTTGGAACTAAGGTGGTAGTATATTCAGACCATGCAGCCTTAAAATATCTGTTAGCTAAGAAAGAGTCTAAACCAAGTTTAATCCATTGGATACTGCTGTTGCAACAATTTGATTTAGAAATCAAAGATATGAGTGGCTCCCAAAATTTAGTGGCGGACCACTTGAGTCGCCTGGAACATATTAAAAATGACTCCACTCCTATCAATGATGTTTTTCACTTGATAGCTTGCAAGCAGTATCTGAGGTGGTTCCTTGGTATGCACCTGTAGCAAATTATTTGGTTAGTCGTACCTTTCCTCCTAATTTTACTAAGCATCAAAGAGACAAGCTGAAAAGCGAGTCCAAATATTATATATGGGATGACCCATATTTATGGAGATGTGGTGCTGACCAAATAACTAGAAGCTGTGTACCACAATCAGAATTCCAGTCAATCTTAGAGGCCTGTCACTCTTCTGAGAGTGGTGAACATTTTGGACCTCAAAGAACTGCTAGAAAAATTTTGGACTGTAGATTCTGGTGGCCCACACTTTTTAAGGATGCTAGCATATACTATGACTCTTGCTCCCAATGCCAAAGGTTTGGAAATATATCCAAGAGGGATGATATGCCCCCAACAACTTATGTTATCCTGTGAGATTTTTTATGTATGGGGTATTGACTTCATGGGTCCATTTCCAAATTCTAATAGTTTCTTATACATATTGCTAGCTGTCGATTATGTTTCAAAATGGGTGGAAGCAATTTCTACCCGTACTGATGATGCTAATGTTGTTGTTTCTTTTGTTAGGAATCATATAATTTGTTGCTTTGGATCACCACGAGCAATCATGAGTGATCAAGGCACTCGCTTTTGTAACAGGAGAATGACAGGACTGTTGAAGAAACAAGGCATCATCCACAAGGTGGCGACAGCTTACCATCCCCAGACCAATGGGCAAGCCGAGGTGTCAAACAAGGAGATAAAACGCATATTAGAGAAGATCGTGAAACCTCATAGGAAGGACTGGAGTGCTCGACTAGAAGATGCGCTTTGGGCTTATCAGACTGCATACAAGACACCCATCGGAATGAGTCCATTCTGCCTCATCTACAGGAAGGCTTGTCATCTTCCGGTGGAGGTTGAACACAAGGCCTACTGGGCGGTGAAGGAATGCAACTTCGGATTAGGGGGAGCAGGCATTGAAAGGAAGCTGCAACTGCAAGAATTAGAGTGCCTTCGACTAAAGGCGTACGAGAACTCACGGCTTTACAAGAAAAAGGTGAAGGCAATGCATAACAGAAATATTAAGAGGAGAGAGTTTAGAGCTGGGAATTTAGTTCTCCTCTACAACTCAAGGCTAAGACTCATGTCAGGAAAGTTGAGATCTAGGTAGGAAGGACCCTACAGGGTGGAGAAGGTTAAGCCTTATAGCGTCTTCCATCTGAGTCATCCGTCAAGCCCCAACTCCTTCAAGGTGAATGGCCACCACTTGAAGCTATATCATGGGGAGAAGTTGGAAAGGAACAAGGAGCTGGAGATCTTCCTTCTGAAGGATCCAGCACAGGAAAAGGACTAAGCTCATAGACCGTCCAACTTAAGGACGTTAAAGAAAAGTACTAGGTGGGACGCAACCCACTATGGTATGATCTTCCCTTTTTATTAATTTCATTTCTTTTGTACTAGTATTATTTCTCCGTTCTGCATATTTATTTATATATAAAAAAAACAAAGTGCATCCACGCGCAAGCATCTACGCGTCGTGCGTATGTGCCCATAAATAAAAATAGGAAGAGAGAACGGCGCAGGAACAATGCCTCGTGCATGAGCCAACCCATGCGTACACGTGGGCGACGCGTATGCGTGGGAGGAAATCGGCGTAAATGGCTAGTTTGGCTGAGAGTTAGGCTGCCTTGGTGCTGGTACTGTGTATTCAGCACGACCAGTAGTCACGCGTATACGTGAAGCACGCGCACGCGTGGATGTCCAAAATGGCATAAATGGGTACTTGAACAGAGAATTACGCGGGAGTGAGGCTGGATTCGCGCATTTAGCACGGATCCTGGTCACACGTACGCGTGACTGACGCTTACGCGTCCCTCACCTATAAGCTCACCCACGCGTATGCGTGGGCGACGCGTGCGCGTCGATAGCGCCGTCTCACTTAAACATAGTGCACTGCCTGTTCTGTTTACTTTTAATTTTCTTTTCTTTTCAAATCCTACTTTTTTTCTTCTTCTTCTCCTTACTATCTTTTTCATTCTTCTTCTTCTTCTCTCCTTCTTAATTTCTTCTTCCTCCATTCTTATTACTCTTCTCTCACTCTCACATTCTCAATTACTTTCCTATTTTCATCTTCTTCTTCTTAAGGTTATTCCTCTTTCCTTCTTCTACTCCCTATTTTTGCATTCTTATGTTGGTGTTAGAGATTTATTTGGGTGATTATTTTGCTATATCGTTGCTTGTGGATATTATGTGGAGTGATTTGACAATTGGCATTTTATTCTAGATCTCATACATGCTTGGATTAATTACTTTACTTTTAACTTTTAAAAGTGCATACCAAGTGTTTGTGAAAAAGCTCTCATGACATTTTGTGCTTTCTTCTATTTTATTCTTACATTCTAATGCCTCTTTTTCACAACCCTTGAATTCCATGTAAGTTAAGTATATTAGTCATTAATTGTCAACATTCAAGTGCTCATTATTTTATTACATGTGATAATTATTTTTGCTATTGATGCTTGAGCTATGCTTCTTATGCTTTTACTTGCATGTTTTTAATCCTCTTGCATCTAGTTGTTATGATATGCCTTCATGATGTTACTTGATGTCCTATTTGCATGTTGTTGCGACCATGTATTTAAAACACTTTCTTCTCCTTTGGCATTGATTATCACTTGGATTTCCCCCTCCCGGTGCTAGCTATTTGAATTTGATATTTCTTTTCTTTCTTCCTTTTTCAGGATGGCCACCAAAAAGAGAAAGTTTCTAACAAGACACCGGCGAGGAGAGGAACTAAAAGAGCACTGGTTAAGGAAAAATCCTCCACAATAGTCAAGCCACCCACTAAGAGGGTGAAGAGGATTATCCGAGTGGATGAGACAGAAAAAGCATTTCCTGCACGGGATTTCACACGGTTCACCAATCGTTACTGTGAGAAGATATTCCCCCTTCTAGCGGAAAGGAATTACAATAATGAGCACCTTCTCATCCTTCCAACACATTTTGTTGACTTTTTGGAGCCTCGCATCGAAAGGAGACATTGGGAATTCTTAAGAAGGCAGCCGCAAGAGGCCAACTTGTCTTGGGTAGTTGAATTCTACTCCAACTTCCACTCGCCTACCCTGCAGTCTGTCTATATTCGTCAAAAGCAAGTACCTGTCTCCGAAGGGGCTATTCAGAGAATATTAGATCTTCCACCTAGCCCAGAGGGATTAGACGCCTATCAAGAGGCCTCTCTCAACCGCCAGACATACCAGTTTGACTAGGATAGTGTCCTTGGAGTCATAGCACAACCTGGAAGCACATGGATCTATGGACAACATCGGACTTGACCTAAGAGCATCTCAGCTCCTGCACTTACCTTGGAGGCTCACATGTGGGCCCAGATTATGTCTCACTATGTCTTTCTGAGCACTCATGAGTCCACCTTCACTGTAGACATGGCTATTCTCATCTGGTGCATTCTTACAGAGTAGCCCCTCAATTTACCCAGACATATCCGGCAGGCCATGGGATACGTGCAGATTGCGGGCAACCTACTCTTTCCCGCATTGGTTTCAGACCTTGTCTCTGCAATAGGAGTCTCCTATAGGGCTGGGGACACCAAAGCCATGATCCCAAGGGCGGATCAGTATATCCCGAACGGAAAGTATACCAGACCTCCAGTACCTTCTGCCAGCCGACCTGCGGGCCCGTCTTTAGACACCCCTTCCACTTCCACTCCATGTTCACCCACACTTCCTACACCATCCACTACTCAGATGTTCCTTCAAATTCTTCAGAGGTTAGACCACTAAGACGGACGGATGGAGCAAATAGAGCGCCGTAACAAGCACCGATACACTTATCTGAAGGAGCTCATTGCTGGTACTCACCCACCTCCAGAAGAGAAGGACGCCCCGGACTCCCCCTCACCTAGTAGCACAGGGAGCCATGACGACCCGACCTGTGGAGGCGACGCTCTCAGCCCTACCTTACTCCTTACTGATGGCACAGAGGACCATGCCAAGCCTTAAGTGTGGGGAGGTCAGTATCTGACTTCCGGAGGTAACATCTCTCTCTCTCTTTCAACACCAATATTTTTTCCCTTGTTGTATGGAATAACTTGCATGACTAGTAGTAGTTGTTGCATTTAGGTACTGCTTGGTTGACTGATATATTCTTTCTCAAGACACTATTCTATAGTATTTCATTAATTCAAATTAAAAATTTTGTTAAACTTGTTTGAAGATTTTAATTTGGAACATAGTTTAGAGCTACAAACACACAACCTGTAAGATTTTGAGCTTAATTATATGGTTACATTATTTAACCATGATTTTTCTTCTTGTGTGTTCTCTTATCTATGATTGTAATCTTTGCTTTGCTCCATTCTATATGTCCATTCTTTAGTGTATAGTCATGCATACATGTGATTGAGGTCATCATTTGACATTAGCTCACTTATCCTAAATAGCCTACCATTTCATTTACCTTTGTTTGCCACTTTGAGCCTTTTAACCCCATTTGTTTTTTATATATTACCACATCACTAGCCTTAAGCAGAAAAATAATTAATTACCCTATTTGAATCATTGGTTAGCTTAAGATAGAGATTGTGCATCAACTAAGTGTGGGAAAATGTGGGAACTATGGTTGATGAGAATGTATTTTTGCTCTTATTGACAAATATTAGAAATTTGGGTGCTCACTCGTATAAAAATTAGAGAAACCATATGCATTGATACAATATGCTTTCAATTAAAAAAAAAAAGAAAAAGAAGAAAAATAAATGAGTAGGGGACAAAATTACCCCAATGTTAAGTTCAATAAAAAGATCAATGCATATGTGATAGAATTAAAAATTCATACATGAGTGTGTGAAAGTTTGCAAAAATGAGAATTTATGTAGCTAAGCATAATTTGAGAATTATATAGAGTGTGTGTATGTGTTAGGTGCGAACTTAGGTTAGGCAAAGATTCAAATCACAGCTCACTTAGCCATACATATATCCTCACTATTACCTTAGCCCCATTACAACTGTGAAAAGCCCTCATGATGTCTGCATTAGTACACTAAATTTTTGTTGATTGGTTAGATGAAGAACAAAGTTTTATAAAGCATGACTAGAGGAGACTAGAATGGAATAACCCTAGACACCTGAGCGATTAGAGTGCATATACACTTCCAGTGAGAGTTCAATGCTCCACTCTATGTTCCCAGCTTGAGCTTTCTTCTCACAAGTTTACTATTATCTTACTGTGCAATTTGAATTAGTGGTATCTATTTATGTTTGTCTTGGAGAGTTTGTTTGTTTTTAACCAAGTAGGTAGAAATATTTTGGCATGTAGTTACATTCATATATATGTTGCATTGTACAAGTCTCACTCTTCATCCCTTACTCTCTTGGTTTCCTTGACCTTAGCATGAGAACATGCTAGTGTTTAAGTGTGGGAAGATTGATAAACTACTATTTTATGGTTTATCTTGTGCTAAATAGAGTGGTTTTTATCAATCTTTTATACACTTATTCATATGAAATGCATGGTTTTACATTTTCCTTCCCAAATTGATGCTATGATTGAAAACATGCTTGTTTGGCCTTTAATTGACTATTTCTTAAATCCTCTCTTATTTTCATTCGATGCCGTGATATGTGTGTTTAGTGTTTTCAGAGACTACAGGGCTGGAATAGCTTAGAGGATGGAAAAGAAGCATGCAAAAGAGAAAGGAAGATATAGAATTAAAGTTCTCAAGGGCGAGCAACGACGCGCACGCGCAAACCACGCGTACACGTGGTTAGGAGACAGAGCAGCGATGCTCCCGCGTGTAGTATGCGTACGCGTGATTAGAGGAATGCACATTGACGCGCACGCGTGGACGACGT
This sequence comes from Arachis stenosperma, assembly GCF_014773155.1. Taxonomy (NCBI): domain Eukaryota; kingdom Viridiplantae; phylum Streptophyta; class Magnoliopsida; order Fabales; family Fabaceae; genus Arachis; species Arachis stenosperma. The sequence continues at coordinate 44,661,230 of NC_080379.1, forward strand.
GTACGCGTGGAAGGCCGTCACGTGCTGCCTATCAGAATTCTCCAGGGGCGATTTCTGGGCCCCTGTTTGACCCAATTTCAGGCCCAAAAGTCCAGAATAGATGCAGGGGTGTAGCTGAGACTTGACACACTTTTCATTCTCACTTAGTTTTAGTTTTACTTTAGAGAATTCTAGAGAAAAATACTTGCTCTCGTAGGGTTATTAGCTTTTCATAATTTTTCTTAGTTTTGCTTGGATTGGATCTTGAGAGAGAGTTGCTACTATCTTCGGTGGAAGTCTTCGTCATTATAGTTTGCTTTTCTCTTACCTTCCTCTTGTGCTTTCCATTTCAATTGCTTGGATTCATGTTATGATTTTCTTAATTTTATGTTTATTAATATAAGGAACCAATTTCAGTTTTAATTCCATTACTTGTTGAATTCCTTTCAATTACTTATCATCTCTAATTTTAGTTTTATTAATTTTAATTTTAATTACCATGTCCTTTCTCGACTCCCTTCATATGTTTGTGGAAATGGCATTTATATCAATGGAGTAGAGCTTCCAACTTGACTTTGGAGTTGATTAATAGAGAATCCTTGAGTTGGAATACTCAAGTGTTAATAGGTAATGGGAAATTGCTGCCAAATAGATTATCACTAACTCTAATCCTTCTTTGGAAATCGATTAGGACTTGTGAATCGAAGTTGGTTACCTACCTGACTTTCCTTTATTAATTAAAGGATAACCAAATAGAAGCAACAACCATTTCCCTATTATACTTGGGAAAACCAATAAGGATAAAAATTCCTATTAATTTCCTCCTAGTCAAGGCTTCTTATTTTAAATACACAATATATCTTGTTATCATTAACTATTTTAATTTTCAGTTACTTATTTTTCTAATTTCAACATCAAAAATTTCTCAGAAAATTCCTGATCAATAATTCGCACCTTGTTTCAACTCGTTGGGAAACGACTTGGGAATTCTAATCCCAGTATTTCATTCGTAATTGTGACAAACTCTTTTTAAATTGATAAGTGGAACTTTCGTCGATTAAGAACTATACTTTCAACGCTATTCTTATTATAAATTCTTAATCGGCAATTTTTCGCCCGTCAATAGACGAGTAATCCATATCCGAGATGCGATTTTATGGGTAGACGAGTAATTCCTATCTGAGTCATGGCCTGTGGTTAGACGAGTAATCCCTATCCAGGTTATGGTTTGAGACACCTACCCGAGTAAATGAGTATTACCTATTTTGGGTTGGGTGAAACCCTGGCATGGGGAGACGAGTAATAACTATTCCATGTTATGGTGTTCTATCCAGGATTAGTTATTGGACATGTCGAGTTGGCTGTATAACCGACAACTGAACTCATTAGCCATAGGGTAGACATGCATCATATACATTTATATGTTTTGCTTGCTTGTGCATTATTTGAGTTTGTCTTTGTGAATCACTATGCTTATCTGCTATATTTGTTACATGTTGTATCTGTATTCTACTTGTGTTTGCTTTGTCTATATTACTTGTCAGTGCACTGGAGTTTTGGAGAACTGGAGAAAGACAGAAATTAGGGCTTAAGTTAGAAAAGAATTAGAAATAAGAATCTTAGATAACCTACCATGTTTATGGTTTTTAATTTATAAACTTTAATATTTAAATATGAGTATCGGAGTTCTAGGATCGTCTCTGGCTTTCCCGGGACCTTATATCTTACGTATGTGGCACCTTTACCATGCTGAGAACCTCCAGTTCTCATACCATATATATGTTGTTGTTTTTAAATGCAGGTCGGGATGCACCTCGGTGAGCGTTTAAGATCTCTGGCAAGCGAAGTCTATTTTACGATTTTATATTTTGATATCATATGATGTATTTATGTTCTAGAATTCTCCGATATGTATATATATAGTTAGCTATGTTCCTCTTAGAGGTCGACGATGGAGAAACATGTTATTTATTTTGTATTTTGGGATTCCTTTGGGTTATGACTATATGTATGTATATATATACTTGTTCTCCGGCCAGCCTTTACTTCACGAGTTGAGTTAGGAGCTTACTATTCTATATTTTGATCCTCCACTTTTTATTGTGTAGTTTACATTTCATCCGATTGCGCTTTTTCGTGTGGGATGCGTTTTATTTTTTTGCAATTTTTGTTTAAACCTTTTTTAAAGGCTCCTAGTTTTGAATTTCTTCAACCATATTACGTATATATTTTATTTTAGAGGTCGTAATACTATACCATCTTTATTTTACGGCTTAAGCATAAAGCTCTATATGGCACGGTGTTATACCATCTCTCGATAAAAGCAGAGACCAAGGCCCAGTCATGGTACTACTCTAGCATATATGCCACATGCTCAAATCATCTTCATCTGAGGTGTGTTCTGTTCTTCTCGGAGGGATGCGATAGTAAATTTCTTCTTGTATGCAAGACCCGAAGACCCTGTCAAAAAACTTAATGAGTCAATGGAGGGCACAAGTAATAAGACAAATTTTAAACATATAAAAGACTTATGTTATAAGATATACCACTCGGCCAAGTCTGTCAGCAATATGGTCAATTTGATCTCGTCTATAAAAGGTATTATCATAACCTAACATGTTTTGCGCCATCAAACTACACTATAATAGAATAAATTATTATAAAATAATTTAAAATTAATCAACTTTTTATCAAACTTATTAAAAATAAATCTAAATACCTAAACCATAATTTTACTCTAAATCATAATTAATTCAAATGAAACAATAATCTAAATAACATATATTAATCTCCTGCCATAACTATCATACCATAACTACATGATCGTTTGACATTATTTAATACAACATAACTTAAGTAAAATATGATATAATTAACAATAGATACTGGTCTAAAACTAACTATATCATCTAATTATCAAACTAAATAATTATTTTTAACAACTAATTTAACATAAAAATTCATTCTAATTAAATAAATATATTAAAATTATAAAATAATACAAGAATAAATTAAATTTAAAATGAATAGAAGAATAGAATTATCTAAAGTTGACGAATTTCAAATATAAAAAAATAAAACAATCAAATAGAAAGTAAAAAAAAAAAAGAAAGGATAAGAGTGACTCATAAAGAATAAAAAGTGAAAAGTACAAAGTGAAGGAACCGCAAATTTATATATTTAGGCGAATTTACCGAGGGAGACAACAAATTTGATTCAAGTGCCAAAAAAATTTTAAAAAATAAAGTTTAATTTAATTTTTTTGGAGAATAATTTTTTTATTTTATTATAAAAAAAATCCCTCACCCAATAGTTTCAAAAAACATTGTTAAATTTTTAAATTTTTTATGCATAATGCATTAAAATTATTGGAAAACCCGTTTTCTAAATTCTCTTAACTAATACAATTAAAAAACTTTTTAGTAAAATTCTTTTAAAAAAATGTTAAATTTTTTGAAAATTAAAACCCACCTGACAAGACAAAGCACTATCATAGGAAATTGTTAGGAAAGATACGGCCTGGTGACTAACTCAAACACAAATAGGCTTCCAATTAATAGAAAAAAAATAATATATATAATGAAAAGTCAAAGCATTTTGAGTCATTTGGTTTGGGAGTCATAGTTCTAACGCATGCTTTTACTCCTTTTATTCCCATGTTTAATACTGCATTTAATGTAAAAGTCTTCTTTATTTACAAGAAATTCTAGAGTACATGCAATTGGGTTTTACGGGTTTATTAATATTTTTAGTTAGAATATTTATTTTATGAAATAATTATAACAATAATAATGAGAGAGGTAGGGGGGAGTAAATTACTGTTGACCTCTTAAAAGATTCAATTATTGATAAAATGACATGAAAAAAAAAAAAATACATTTTAACTTAACAAATTAAAGATGATTTCAATTTAATAATAAAAAATATTAAGTAGATATCAGAATTTATTATTTTTAATTATTAGTTAATTAGTTAATTAATATTTAAAAATATAAAATAAAATATATTATTAAATTATTAAATTAAAAAAATTAAATTAAAAAATTAAATTAATAATTAAATAATAACAAAAAATAATAAATTTTAATAATTTGTCGTATTTTTCTTTAATAAAAAGTGCTTTTTTTTCTTAAATGACCAATACTTTATATGTTTGATCCAATTTTTTTTGTTGGAACACTAGTTTAAAAAATTATTTAAAAGATGTACATATAAAAACGGAGAACAAGTTCTCTTACTAATGTGTCACAGTATATTTAGTGCCTTTTATCAAATCAAAATCGTCTTTGAAAACTTAAAATATATATATTTTTAAATATATTACGTACACATAAAAAAGTTAACTTTTTATTTAGTTATCACTTATTTATATATTGATATATGTATTATAATATGAAAAATAAAGTCATTTAAGCAGGAAAATATCTTTGGAGGGGAGGCTTTGGCCTCCTAGCTTTTATTAAAAAAGGTTAACCATCAAACATATTTTTAAATTATTTAAACGCTGATAAAAATATATTTGAATTTTATTATCGATAAAAATATTTTTAAATAATTTAAAAACACAACAAAAATATCAAATAATAAATATATATTTTTAAAAAAATTTTAAAAATTGAATTTTGATACAAATTTTTACAAACATAATTATAAAAATAAGATATTATTATACTTAAAATTTGGTGATTTTTGGTTAAATATATATTTTTTGTAATTTTTTGTTAACAGCTAATAATACTTTTAAAAAATCACAAAAAATATATACTTAGAAAAAATTATCAAATTTTAAAAATAATAATATCTCATTTTGTTAATTATGTTTATAAAAAATACAGTAAAATTAAATTTATAAGGTATTTTTTGAAAATATATATTTACTGTTGGACATTTTTGTCGCATTTTTTAAATTATTTAAAGACATTTTTGTCGATAATAAAATTCGAGTGTATTTTTGTCAATGTTTGAATAGTTTGGAGGTATTTTTAGTAGTTAACCCTTAAAAAATTAATAATAATAAATTATGAAGTATAATTTAAATTTTTAAAAATTTATTTAGTATTTAATCTAGTATAAATAAAAGTTCAGTCCAACCTAAATATTAATAATTTTCAATATTTAAAAAATAAGTAACAATATTAAAAAAATTTGAAAAAGATAAACTAATTTTTTTATTAAATAAATTTTTCCAAATTCCATAAAGTGTTTTTTTGTAACCGTTCTTTTTTATTTATTTTATATTAATTTTCTCTATTTTAGCTGTTATAACTGAGAGATCATTTTCAGTTATGAATATTGTGAAGAATAACTCAAAAATAAAATGAAAGATGATTTTTTTATTAATTATTTTTTAATTATATTAAAAAAATTGTTAAAAAATTTGACACAGATTCTATTATCGATTAAGTTTATAATACAAAAAATCAATTACTTCGTTAATAAAAAATATAAACATATTTTTTTCATTTTAAAATATATTTTTTATTGGTATATATTTATAATATATTTTACATTATATAAATTTTTACATAATTTTTTATTATTATACATATTATTGACTTTCTATTATAATATTTCTGAATTCGTTACTAATTCAACGAAAAATTATGCAAATGCTACAAAACCAACGTTATTTCAATTTTATAAAGGTGACACTCAATAGTACATATGAGTACAGTTTAAACAGCAATTCACTAAGGTAGCATTTATTTTAAAGTACTGGGATAGAAATTAGGAGACTGAAACTCAATATTATGTTTGTGAATTTAGAGATTGGTATTAAAATTTTTATTTCTGTCTCATCATTTTAATATTTCAGTACTTTCAAAAAGTGAGGATACAGAGGACTGAAATTTCTAGAGATGAAGACTGAAACTTTAATAATATTTTATACCTAAACTATCCTCATTTTAATTAATTAATTTCACTTTTATTTTTTGTACAAATTAAATTAGAGTTTCATTTTTTTTTCAATTTCTATCTCCCACTTTATACCAAACAGAATATTAAAATTTATTTTAGTCTCTGTTGAGTCTTTCAATTTCTATTTCTCTATCCAACGCTACCTAAAAAACTAATTTGTTTATTTATAAAAAAATAAAAAACTTAATTGATGCCTATTGAAAATTTAGGATGAAAGAGATATTTATCCCAAATATTAGAGAAAACATGATAGATACTTCACCCATTAATAAAAAATTAATAGTACACTAATTTTTTTCTTTAAATTGATCATTAATTATTAAATAATTAAATAAAAAAATAACATTAACTGAAATTTAAAAATATAAATAAGACACATATTATATAAATAAAAAGTCTTCGGATGAGTACATTTTAGTAATTAATTTTGATTGATAATCGATTAGTATAAATATTAAATTATTTTTAATAAATAAATTTTATTAATTTATATATGTAAATTTTGATAAATATAAATATAAATTGTATTAATTTATGTGTGTAAATTTTAATAAATATAAATATAAACTATGAATTTTATATATACAAACTATTAGTCTATTACTAACCAAATATTGACTTAAAATAATATTATTATTAATCATATAGCATTGTTGATATATATAAAATAAAAGAAGTAATTTTCTTTTTTTTCCATAGTAATTAATAATAAAAAGGAGAAATCCAATAATAACTAAAAAAATGTCAAAAAATCACCAGAATTTATTTTTTTATGATTAATTATTTATTAATATTTAAAAATATAAAATAAAATATATGATTAGATTATTAAATTAAAAAAATTAAACTAAAAAAATTGAATTAATAACTAAATAAAGATTAAAAATAATAAATTTTAATAGCCTATAATATTTCTAAATAACTAATTGAAATTGAATCTCGAAAACGAAGACCAATAAAACCTCAACAATAATAAATCAGTATTAATTTTAATTAATTAATTAATTAATTAATACCCTATATATCTCACAAAACCATAACTTTCCCGTTTGACTTACTTCAGATACACACACAAAACAAACTACCACAGTTTCTCTCTCTTTCTCTCTCTCTCTGCCATGGAAGATGAAAAAGCCTGCATAACGAGTCTAACTCTGGGTTTGGGAATTGGAGGAGGAGGAGGAGGGTATCCCCCAAAGAAGAAGCAGAAAATGATGATGATAATGAAGAACAAGCCTATTAAGCCTGTGCCTTCTCTGGACCTAACTTTTGGTGATGATGAAGCTTTTCCGAAAGAAGCCATTGATGATGATGATGATGATGATGATCGAGAAGAAGGGTTATTCATCTCTTTGAATAATAAGAGAGTCGGTGAAGAACACAGTTACAATAATAATAAGCACTGCCCGAATGGAAAAAACAGAGATGACAGCTATAATGATGAGAATAATAATAATTATTATTGCAGCAGAAAGAAACTGAGACTCACCAAGGAGCAATCAGCTTTGCTTGAAGAAAATTTCAAGAATCATACCACTCTTAACCAAGTATATTTTATAATTCATTCATCACAATTTTCATTTCTTTATTATTCATGCATTCATTTCATTAGTTTTATATATCGAATACTATTAAAAACATAAATATAATTACACAGTCAAGTATATTTATCGATATTATTATTATTATTATGTTTTTAACAATTAACAGTTGCTATGCAATTATTTTGAATAAAATTTTGCTAACGGCTTATATTAATTAATTGTTAATTATAGGCACGAGGTGAATGAGGTTTATGAGTTTAATTAATATGTATCGGTTTCGACATGCAGGCTCAGAAACAAGCACTTGCTAAGCAATTGAATTTAAAGCATAGACAGGTTGAAGTTTGGTTTCAGAATAGAAGAGCAAGGTATGTGCGTTATTATTAATTAATTAATTATTCTTATTTTAAGATAAGATAAATCTATTTTCCTACTCTTGTTCATTTTTAAATTAGAGGGTGTTCAAATTCACATTTGGTTTGGTCATGTTCTTAACTATTAACTGTTAAGGACTACTATTTTTACTCTAAATCATTTTCGCTTTTGCTTATCTAGGTTCCATTTCTCACTTCCATATAATTGTTTTTTAGTAAGGCGGTTTATTTTATGAAAATATCTTTTTATAAATATAGTATTATAAATTATTAGATAATTTAGTTAGTCACCAAAAAAAAATTAGATAATTTAGTCAAATATATCAAATTCTCTAATAATTTAAAATGCGATTTTCACGTGTGAATTTTCTTAACGAAGTAATTATCTTTTAATATATAATTATCTTTTTATTTCTTTCTTTCTTAATAGTAGTTTTTTTGGTTGAGCCTATTTAATATTCAAGATTCAATAGTAATAACGTTGATGATGTTACATAATTTTATTTTCATCCGTAGTTAGATAACCGTGTTCTGAAAAAATTGGTGCATTTAAAATGAAATGCATGATCAGGACAAAGCTGAAGCAAACAGAGGTGGATTGCGAGTTCTTGAAGAAATGCTGTGAGAGGTTAACCGATGAGAATCTAAGGTTGAAGAAGGAATTGCAGGAGCTACGTGCAATCAAAGCTGGACCAACACAATCACCAACACCGCCATTGTACATTCAATTACTCTCTTCTAAATCTTCACCCTTGACTATTTGTTCTTCTTGTGAGGAGCTATTGAAGAAGACCAAACAAGAAAATATATAATAATTAATGTTGCTGTTATTCCCAACACAAATTGGGACCAGCTAGTGTAGGTTTAATTTAATTAATTTAGACTAGTACTGGCACTAAAGGTAAACTGATCATAGTATAGTATACTTTTGATCAAGCATATTGGATTATTATTTTGCAGTATTAAACTTCAATTGTTCATTAATTATTCATATAGAAAATATGTGATTATTTATAATTTCTCTATCGATCGGCTTGCTTATTAGGTAGTTAACAAATTAAAGTGCTTCTGTTTGTTGATTTATAATTGTTACACTGATGATAAGGGATGCTATTAATAAGTGACTATTATTATTATTATTTGTTTGTGCTTTTTTTTTTTTTTTTTTGCTTGAATTCGAAGATCGATGTGGACCACATGGTACGGACAAAGAACAAGTCTTTGAATGGTAGTAATTGACATAGATGGAGACAATTTCCTAAGTCAATAATCCACTAATAAGAACGAAGAAGAGTTGAATGGTGTGGTTTGGTTATATCTGTCATCCATGATGCGAGATATCAAAGATATGGGTGTTTCGCCAAATTCGTATAGGGACCAATGACCAACTATAATTAACATATTTGGAGTGTGAAAAATGTTGGGTGAAGAATGACAATCATATTTTTCTTAAAACTTTAGTATAGTCATATTCAAATATATATAATCTTGACTAGCTACTTAACTCCTCTAATCATATATTACATTGACGCTTGACTATCACTATATATTATTATATATCAACAAATCTTAATTTCGTTTATTTTAATCAATTCCTAAGTTCTTTTTTCTTTTTTTTTTTCAAAAAGAAATAATTCAGAATATATACATATATATTGATTTATTAGTAAAATGTCAAGAATTATAATACTAATATGTGTAATATGATTAATTATATAAATTTAAATTATTTTAAACTATATATTAGAAAATAAAAAATTTTAAGTGATAAATAAAATTTTTTTGAGCCAATAATCTCATTTTTATTATCTTTCCTTTAGTGAAAAGGGGAAAAATTATATATTTTATTAGTTAATTTTTTTCTTATTTTTCTCTATATTAATTATGTATTGACTACAAAATTAGAAGATGTACATCTTTTAATTATGGATAAATAAAGGAGTCTATTCATTATTAGATGCGGTAAGAAAACACGTTGGGAAAGAATACGAAAATGTTTGATAATAAAAAAGAATTAATAAAAAATAATCAGTTAAAATTTATTTTATTTAATATTATAAAAAAAATAGGTATTGTCTAACATTAATTTCTTTAATTTTTCTGGCCATATGATTTGAATCTAATCTCCATGAAACACGCTTCTTTTATTATTATTATTTTTTTTATTTTATTTTATTTTTATTGAATATAAAGAGATTCAAATCTAAATTTTTTAGGTAAATATGAGAAGATTATACTATTTAAATTATAACTCATTAATATTATTACTATTAATTTATTATTAAGGAAGTCTTTTCCAAAATTCGGTTGACTAATTTATGATGCTCTCTGTCTATCTATCTCTCTCTATATATAACTTATGATACACTTTTCTTACATGGTCATCATTAACTAATGTTTATAACTTTAATCAACAACAACAATAATAATGTAAAAAAGGGTGTTCTAACTCGGACTTATAGAAAACGTGTGCGATGGGACCCTGAGAAAAGGTAGATATATACATAGATAGATCATAGTTGAACACTGCTATCTCTCAATGATGCTAACCCTTATCTTTGAATAGTTTATCAAACTAGTCAAGTATCTTGACCTTATCGAGAAGCCATATAATAATTTTAAATTACAAGTGAGCTCTATCAACTAAAAGAAACGGCCAATTCCCTCAACCCTCTTTTTTGTTAAGAAGAAAGTAGAAACAAAAATATACAAGATTCAACCATGCATATGGTACATGACGTATATAAAAAAATTCAACTAACAAATTAGTTAGTTATTGGTATGAAATATATATTTAAATATAAATTATATATTAAAAATAAGTTAATAATATATTTATTTATATACAAAAATATAATAATTAATTTAGTGGTTAATTTTTTGTGTGCAATAGTATTTTTGTATTAAATTTTAAGGTTTGCGTCATAATTTAATTTTATTATTTTAATTTTTTTGAGACTTGTTAAAAAAGGAAAATTAAAGAAAGAAATAATTAACAGTAAACATTGTGTAATGTTATTTACGCAATAATTAAAACTTAATTTATTTATACGATATTTATTTAATCATCAAATGTGAGATTGAAATTTTATTCATTTTCAATTCGTTAGCTTATTTACCTTTTAATTTACAATATTTAAATTTTGATAGGTATCAAATAAACGCCAACTTTTGGATGTACAACGATGATATTATTATTATTATTATTAAACTACTACTTACTTCAATTTGTCAAAATCTATTTCAAATTGAAAAGTTTAATTTAACTTATTTTAAATTTGAATAATTCAACGAGAAATAATAAAGAACTATCTATTTTTGGTTATTATTTAATTATTAATTTAATTCTTTCAATTTATTCTTTTTAATTTAAAATTTTAATAATATATTTATTTTATATTTTTAAATATTAATAATTAATTAATAGCCAAAAATAACATTCCTTTAAATCAAACAATACACGCACTTAAATAATGTTGGCCTAAAAGTGCTTTTGATAATAGTCAATGAATTGAACCAATACAGAAGAGGTCAAAAATCAGAGCAGGGGCAGGATCACCCACTAAGAGAGAATTGAAGTATGGATTGTATTTTTGATAAGTCACATGAGTGAGACAATAACCACAAGGCTGTACGAAGAAGCTAAGCATCTTCTAAGTCAGTGCTAAATGTTAATGCATCTAAATCAAGAAAATTACTTATGGCGTTATGCACATTATACAATGGATTAGGATTGCCACAAAAGGGTAATGGAGGACCTTTATGGCGTGTTTCACGCTCCGGGCCTACTGCCCTGCTCCCCAAGCAATCAATATATATCTGTGTTTTCTTAATATTACATACAGGAATAATTAACAACAAATAATCGCATTTTAGGTTGGAGAATGGACATCGTAGACGAATATACTAGATGTTAGAGATATAATTATTTATATATTTTTTTATTATTTTGAATTTTTGAAAAAAATTTGTTAATATTGTATTAAAATTTTTATGATTGAAAAGTATATAATTTGATTCTTGTTGATTTTTAAAAATAAAAATTTTAGTATAAGACAAATAAAAATTATATAATAAAGATTTATGTAAACTTAAAAAAATTTCTTGCATAAAAAAACGTGTTACACATATATAATCATTTATTTTATCTCTTCTATTTTAAAATTTTAAGAATAATAATATCATCACACTAAAAAAAGTGATAATAGTGGTGAAAGTATTTTAACTTCAAATCTTTTATTTAGACAGTACAAGGTTAGAATTATATAATTTCAAAAGTAATCCTAGAGTTAGAAATTTAGATACAGGAGTGAGAGATAGTACAAAGAGGGATGAGGATGCATTGGTCCTCAGTTTGGAGTTTGGACCCTGTGATGATCCCTTTAATAATAGGAAATTCTTGTATAACACCCACCAAGAATAGAGACATGGGAGTAGGGTTGTTCAAATTTAAATCGGTCTAAATTAAATAGTTTATTTAATTTAATTTAAATTAAAAATTGATTAAAATTGTACTAATTTAAATTTGATTGGTTTTTATTTTTTGTAAATTACTAAATTAAATCGGATTTTGAATTTACTTTTTATAACCGATTCAATCTAATCTAAACCACCCAATGTGCTATAATATTATTATCTTATTATTATATTATAATTATATTTATAACATGTTCAATTTATTATATATTTTTATATTATTCATGTATTATTATTATTTAATAAATATTTTATGTTCAAATTGTAATTTATTTTTTTATTTTAATCTATAATTTTATGTTTATTGTTATGTTGTCGTTGGCTTTTTAAAATATTGTTAAGATTTGTTATGTCATTGTTGATTATTTAAAATTTGATATTGAGACTTCTTATATGTATTTAACTTTTGGATTTTGATTTTCTAAATTTTAAATTTTATTTTAGATGATAAAGTATGATCTCTCATCATTTATTTTATAGGTGAAACAAAAAAAAAATATATGAACGAGATAAACTATTTAAAGGTGAGACTGTGAGAGATCACCTTTTATTATCTAAAGTAAAAATTCAAAATTTAAAAGATCCAAATTCTAATTTTTTTTTTAATTTATAAAACCGTAAATCTAATCCAATCCAATTCAAACCGCTTGAAATTGGATCGGATCGAATCGAATTTTTTGAAAAATTATCCAATTCAAATCATACCGCAAATAAAATTAGTGTTCAAATCAAATTAATTTTTGACTCAAAATCGATCCAAATCGCACCACAATAACCCTACATGGAGTTGCCTAGTTCGGAACGAAGTTAAAGTTTGTGGTCAACACTAATGTTAAATCAACTCTGATATTAACAATTTTAAAATTTTAAGGATATAAAAAAAAGGCAAATTACCTAAATAAAATAACTCTCCTCTAATATTGTTTATCTATAATTTTTCTAAAATACTTACATTTCAATCCTGTTTAATTCTATTTTAATTGTTGGAGGCTCTGGTGGTTTCAAAATATACACATAAACTGTAGGAAGTTATTATGATTTATTTACACATAAAGTAAACTAGTAAGGGTACAAAAACTTTTTAGAGAAATATAGAAAATATACAATTTTTTTTAAGAAAAACATTAAAAGAAAATACAATTTTTTTTACCCAAATATATAAATATTTTCCACTAAACACATAAATTTTGTGATGTAAACATAGAAATCTTTAGAAGGTAAACATATAAATGTTAAGAAAAATATAAAAAGCAAATACAACAATTTATTGATGATAAATACACAAATTTTGTGAGAATAAACACATTTTTTTTTAAATTAGACACACAAAATTTTGAAGAGAGATAAGAAAAAAACAAAAAAAATTTTAGACCTAAACACTGAAATTTTTCTAAAGTTAACATCTAATTTTTTAAGAGAAATATAGAAAAAAAATTACAAAAATTTTTTACCCAAACACATGAAATTTTTATGCTATACACAAAAATTTTGTAATGTAAACACACAAATTTTTTGAAAATAAATATTAAACTTTTGAAGAGAAACATTAGAAGCAAATATATAATTTTTTTTTGTAATACAAACAGAAATTTTTTGAATATAATAAATAGATAAATTTTTTCACTACTAATTTAGTCCATGCTCAATTGGAAGATCTAGGTTAAAAATTTAATTTACTACAGATAAAATACTTAATTTTTATGTTTAAATAGCCTAATTTTTAATTTGTAAGTTTTAATGAGTCTGGGTTAGTGGCATGAAAAAAGAGTAAAAAGACTTGAATGAATGAGTGAATTGGTTGATTGAATACAAGAAGCAATTGCGGAGATTCAATGATGAGGATAAGAAAGGGAAAAAAGGGAGTTGTTTCATGAAATCCTCCAATGATTTTCCATTATCCAATTGACTTTTAGTTTCCACGAATAGACTAATGTGAATGTCCATGATCTTATTGGAAAAGGGAAATTGACCAACATGCAACAAAATTTCTTCCCACGCGGACCCCATTTCCCATTGCAAAAGATTTTGAGATCGTAGCTTCTTCATCAAGCAAAACCTTCTCTCTCCCTCTAAAATAGTTCTTCAACAAACGTCTCTTCAATAGTCGTCATACTAAACATTATGATATCGTTAATTAAACCCTCTTCCTTTTTTCTCTTTTTCCATATTGATTTAATAATACTATATATATAATAGATATATTATTATTATTTGAATCAATCAAATAATTATTACTAATTTATATATAATTATAATGATTATTGATATATATATATAATTATAAGTTGTATAAATATAAAAAAAATTCATTTCGACATTTTTGCAAAAAAAAAGAGTGTTACTTTCTCAAATAATAATAATAATAAATAAATAAAGAGAGGTGATATAATAATTTTTTTTATAGAACAAGGGGAATTCATATAAGAGGTGGTATATATAAATATATTTAAATAAGGTAGAGAGTAAGACTATTTGGATAAAAAAGAAAAGACTAAGAGCAGTGGACTTGGCCACCAATTAATCATTTGATCATCCCTTTCATCATCCCCCAACAACTCCATTGTGTTGCAATAAAATATGGAACTTTCTGCTGTTTTCTTGCGTGCAATGTGGTGTGAAATGTGGCATTTGCTATGTTGCTTCATGGAACATTTCAACAAACATGCAATCTCGTATATATAATAATAAAATAAAATATCTGCAGGATTAGCTCTCTTGACAATCTCCCAACATCAAACATCAACACGGTGAATAAACCCTAGTCAAAATTAATTTAATTATTTGAATTTTTCCAAGAGTTAGTATGGCATCAACAAATCACCAAATTCAAAGCACACCTTAAAGGAACAAAAAGGTGTACGTAGTCTAATAATATTCTAATAAATAATGGAATAATAACCTCAAAATTTGGTTGAAGGTAACACATAAATGATAGTTTTGCGTTAGGGTCCCTTAGAATGGTGAGACACATCCAATAATTATATTCATGCATTTCTTTGAATTTCAAATATATATGTGATAGCTTTGTTAGATAAACAAATTTATATGATACTATAAGATAATTTCTATATACACGGTTGAAACTTAATTATGGTATAATTTAATAGTTGTTTGATTGTTTCCTACATATTATCTAATTTTAATTTGCAATAATTTCATATTTGACTACCATTTTCCTCTCTCAATGCAAATACTCTCTCCGAATAATTTCCAATTTTATTTTTCTTCCGATAAATTACCTCACCTCATCCAAACTTTATTAGTTTAGTTTTACTAAGATAATTTGTTTGATAAAAAAATAGTTTTCTGTGTGCAACTTATAACATATAGAATTTTTTAAACTTATTAAAATAAAATATAGTATAAGCATTCATTTAATTACTAAAATATTATCATCATCATATATTAACGAAAAAATGCATAAAAATGTTATTCTACTAAATTCTATCTATTTTAATTAGTTAAACTTACCGAACCATACTCTGAAAAAAAAAAAAAACACGTCAATAAATTTAAAAAATAATAATACATGTAGATGCATGCTTACACAGTTACACTTGTTTTTTATTCTAGTAGATATATATATATATATATATATATATATACCTTAAGAGCTACGGATATATCCGTAGCCACAATAAAAAACACTACAAATTGAAGAGGGTCCTAGCAAACAGAAAATTACTAAGGAGATCTAGAAAGTTTGATGAAGTCAAATGATATATAAAGATTATATTACAGTATTGATCCTATATGGGGATGAACATGCTCCATTCAATGCTTGAGTAATAGAATATGATTCTTTCGTGTCACTTTGAGACATAATAAAAACTTAAAACAATCATATTAGGTAACCAATTAAGGGATATTATATAGTCAATTATTATTTTAAAATTCATTTTTATTTACTCTCTCACCTTTTTTTTCTCTTTGACGAAATATAATTTTTATAAGAAAATTATAAAAAGAAATAATTAGTTACATGGTAATGTTTTCATATATAATATTTATATCTATTTTAAATTAAATTAGATCATTTGACAATTGGTTATCTATTTAAATTTTGAAATTTACATGAAGTGTGGGAATGGTTACAGGCTAATTTAAACTTCTCGTAACAGGTGTACTAATGGTAACTGTCAGTTGACATTAGGTTAGTCTATAAATAAAATTTTAAGAACACATTGTAGGCAGTTTAGTTCTTCTTGGAAAACACTTAGAAACTCAAAACGCTCTCAACCCTTTGGCATCACAGAGTAAAATTGAGAATCTTAAGTAATTCCTCTGAACTCAAACACTAATACTTTACTTTTTCCCAGTTTTTATTAATAAAATTCCCCTACTTTTACGTCTTCTTCTCTTTTACGTTCATGTTTCTTCCTTCATCTTTTTTTTTAATTTTTTATTTGTTTCAATTTCTGCAATTTATTTTGCCTCCGGCACCTTGCATTTATTTGTTTATTTGTTACTTTCAATCCTTTTTAATTCTTATTGACGATACAATTGCGACATTGAGATACCCACATTTTCTTTTAAACATTAACAAAAATTTGAGTAAAATAAATTGGCACGCCTGGTGGGACCTTATCAATAGATTGTAGTTTGTCAAAAGAAAAATCAAGAGTTTTAAATTTGCATATGGTTGCACAGTGGTAAGTTCGTGCGTCCAGAGCCAAGAAAATCAGTGTCAGTTGACATGTCAAATACTTCTGCAGCATCTTCTTCTACTTCCAGTGATGAGATTAGAGGAAATGAATCCGAAAATTCTCCTGTGATTTCAAATGCAGAGCCTACCTTGCTGTCAGTGAGGCATGATGGCATTGGCTATGCCCATACAGGGTTAAATGCAACTCACATAAATGCCGTGGGGTGGCCGCCATATGGCTTGCTACCAGGGTATGTCCTCTCCCCCCCCCCCATGGTGACACAAGGATTGCCTGTACCTCTTTACTCAATTTTTCAAAATCCTATTTAACAAAATCCATATGGCATGTCAAATGTACCTGTTTCTGAGGTGTCAGGTTCACATATATCACAACAAAATTTTTTACATGCTATTAATACAGAAAATAACAGTGCATCTAATTCTACTACATCCACTATCACTAGGGTAGAAAATTCCAGACCTGTGTTTCCTGACACTCAAGAGCAATGCCTATTAATCAACCTAGTCAAACCGTGGAATCTTTAGCAAATATTAGGCAACAGATGGATGAAAGCCACCATGATCTAGTAAACATGTTAACTCATCAAATGGTGGTAGTTTTAAATCCTCTTTTAGAAAACACAAACACTAGAATTGAACAATTAAATAGGCAAGTCAATAGGATTGCTACTGTGGTGAATTTAGAAGAAAATGACAATCTGGGTTTAAAATTTGATAATGTCAATTAGAACGGTGGGGCAATTCCTAATTATGATGTTCATATGCCTAGACATGGTCAAAATGATGATGATATGTTAGAAAGACTTAGGCAAAATAACTTATGGGGCATTATAATCTAGCAAGAAATGTCGAACAAGTTTTAAACCGTTTGGGATTTAATGTTGGTTGCTTAAATAGGCCATATTTTGTGTCTGCTTTTTCTGAATATGTCCAACAAGCAGAGCTTCCAAGGGGTTAGAAAATTCCAAAATCACTTATAAAATTTTTTGGAGAAGAAAATGAGTCTACAGTAGAGCATATTGCTCGATATGCTGTTGAAATTGGGAAAGCAGCTTCTAATGAATATCTCAAGATGAGATACTTTCCTTCTTTTTTAACAAAAAATGCATTCACATGGTTCTCCAACTTGAGACCAAATTCTATTCATTCTTGGGCGTAGTTAGAAAGAAATTTTCATGATCAATTTTTCCGAGGTGAATTGAAAGTTAGTTTTACGGATTTATTCTCTGTCAAACGTGCAGAAGCAGAATCTATTGACACTTATTTGGCACAGTTTAGAGACATGAGAAATAAGTGTTTTACTCCGATTTCAGAAACTGAAGTTTTTAAAATGGCTACTAATGGGTTAGAATCACTACGGCAGAGGCGGATGTTAGCGGCGATTAAATAGTGGCAACGCCCATAATCGCCGAGAAATCGAAAGATAGCGGCAGAAGTGAGTGGCGGTCTGGCAGATGCCGCCATACACCACTGGATAGCGGCTGGCCAGTGACAACCGCCGCTCATTTGGGAGCGATTTCTTCAAGTCTCCTCTTTTGGGCGTGACTTCTTGGCGCGAAGAGAAGCAACAGCAGAGGCGCGAAACACGCCCACCCCTCGTTCAGCAACGTATACTGGCGACAACTTCAAGAAACGCCGCTAGGTAAGTTTCAATTAATAGTTTCAATTCCCTCTTATTCGCGTTTCCACCAATTGATTCCCCCCAAATTGTTCAGAAACCCGCGAGTTGAAGTTTGGAGCGCGCCAAACACATAAGAGGAAAGCCCTAATTCATCAGTGGAAGAACCCACCCAGGTGACCCCCTTATCATAATTCAATTTGTGAGTTCCCCCTTGTCATGTTACAGCCATTAATCGACTACCCCAATTTTGTTGAAACCCTCAATTTCTTGAGCTTTTGCCCATAATTACAGAAGCCCACCAAGCTGCCATCCGTGCTTCTCATCAATCGTGGGTGAAACAGTTCCACCATTCTCAGCCATCCGCCAAGTTGAGCTATCGCCGTATCGCGGCATCTCCCCTTTCATCTGGTTCGTTCTTTAATAACTGATCTTTCCTTCTTGTTTACATTCTTGGTTCAGAAGTCTGATCGAGAGTTTGTCTATATATTATGCCAATTTGGGTTAATTGATGCTGTTTAGAGTTAGGAATTTCATTCATTCGACTTGTTCTACAATGAGCAAGCTCAGCTCGGTAATCAGTTTTATGTTTCTGTCATAACTTAAACTATTTGAACACTTCAGATTTGACTAGCTAGATAGCTAATTGATCTTAATTAACTAGCAGATTGTAATTTTATCTTGTAAAAGATAATTCTAATCAGAGTATACATACATTTGTTCATGATCAGCAAGAATGGGTTGCTCTATTATTTTTTTTATTAAGTAATGAGACCAGATTGTAAATAATTGTAAAAGATAATTCTAATCAGAGTATATACTCGCTTATTATCTAGACACCTCGAGTACCTTTCGCATGATGTATAAGAATTGCCAACACTATGAGTAAGGATCTGCAAAAGACACTGAACCAAGAAATTTATTGCAGGCTGAGAAACAAATAAACTTGACCAGTAACTAGTCTAATGCTAATTCATTTAGTGGTTAGCATTATAGTTAATAGTTGGGGATACAACTTTGGGGGAAAAGAGAACTACATTATGTCATTGTTTGATACTGTTTCGTAAATTATAGTACAACATTTTTAAGGTCAGAAAAATCTTTCTTCAGAAAGGAACACTCAAAGTTATTGCATTTATAGTATGCTGCAAAAAGAATCACAATGCACGGTACTAGACAATAAACTGATGATTCAAAATTTATATTTATAGTTTCAGATTTTAATTTATCCAAATCTTTTAAAACCCAATCCTTTCGTTACTCTGTTATTCAATAAACTGATGTTATTTTTCACCTTCTAACTTTTTGCTTGTCATATTTTTAATTTTTTATGTTATCTTTTATCCAATTATACTCTTTGCGGTTGGTTTTAAATATTTGATAAATCTTGTATAAAAGATAATATTTGAAATTTTCTTAAATATTCAACATTATTAATTGCTGAATCAAAATGTAAAGATGTCAATAAATAGAGAGAAAAATAAAGACTAAATAAAGTAACTTGATTTGCATGACACTTTAAATTTTAGTTTAAATAACTTTGAGATATAAAGAATAACACTTCATTTAGAAAGATAAAATAGATTAATACATAGATAATTAAGGGGGAAAAAAACAGAGTAGGTTGGAGTTGCGAGAAATAGATATAGATGATATACAATAACAAATAATTAAATTTGAAATTCAAGGATACTTGTGATTGTCTTGTATTATAAATTTATAAATTTTAAAATAGATTGACTGAAGTTTATATATATTAGATTTGTATTAGAGATGAAAAATTAGGCGCTAAATTTGTATCTGCATAAAAAATATTTAATTTTTAATCCTGAGATATATATTCATACATTGAAGCAGGTAATACTAGTCCAAAGTGTTATGCATCTTTACATTTTGTGCAGGAAGCGACGTCGTTTGGTGTCGGTTGCTAACTACTGAGCAAAGCAATTGCCAACTCTTATTTCACTCTCCGCTCCGCTGTTTATAAGAGCTTCAACATAAATATCAGCAGAGAAGCTCCTAGAGCACACTCTAAACAAGGTTAACTTTCTTCTGACTCTGTTATTTGTTATGATTATGATGATGTTGATTTGTTATTGTTGTTCTACTCATCTCTTGCGTAGGTGAGTAGTAGAAATGACCAGTATATTATTTATTAAAAGGAATAGATTAAGTATGAATTCAGATTGATTCAAAGTACAATATTATTGAAGTGTTATAAGAAATATTCACAGTTGGCAACTTTTCAACACCACAACTTGGCCCTATTATCAGTATTATTAAGTGTTATAAGCAATATTCTTTTAATTTTTTGGATATTCTTGGAGAATTGATGATATAGAATATTGGGGAATATTGGGTTGATGACATCAATTTTTGCTTCGTTATTTGAACAAGTTGACTGGGTTATAGATTTATTGATGCGGACGATAAATGGGAAGGGTGATAGCTAATTGACTGAAATTCTACTCATGCTTTAGGGATAACTTATGTAGGGTACATAGAGAATACATATATAATCAAGCCAATTTTGACAACTACTAGCACTTTGTTATTGATTCTTCCAAGTGACAATTGATCCTTGGTATTTTTATTTTTCACATGCTCTGTTCCTGCTGGGTTATTTGTGCAATACAAATTGGTTTTTTGTTTGGCAAGTTTGCTAGAAAAGGGGAACCATTTATTTCGGCAAAATATGTATCTGTTAAATCTGATCCATCCAAATGGCTTTGATGGAACAATTTTACATTTGCTTCTTAGTTGATGCTCTTTGAAACTTGTACATTTGATTATACAATTCTTATTTCTTCTTGCTGCTCGGTTCCTGAGTTAGCTGCATTTTCAATGGGACTGGTTTATTGTGTCCGGTAAATTGATTCTATCAAAGCTCGTTGATTGTACTTTCTATACATTGTGAACCTAGTTCTTTTCGATGTTTGGCAGCATTCATACATGTTTAGATCTGATTGATGAACGAAATGTAAAATACAAGAGGAGTGTCTAAGTTCTAACAAACATACATGACACATGGGTCTTTATTGTTAGTATTTTGTGCAGCTAGCTAGCTTCGCTAGTTTATATATTAATTATTAGCAGAGAAAGTGTTGTACAGAAGAGTGAAACAGTTTTGATGTTTTTACAAGTATGTATATAATATTGGACTTGTGGTATACTTTGCGTGATTCATTTGGCTTAACATGTATTTAATTGACTCCAATTTCTGTCCATTGATGAAAGTGTCCCCTTTCTTTTTCTACCTTGGTTAAAATAGTTTTCTTTTTCATTGCAAATGCACCCAAAATTTCATAAGATCTCAATTATATGCTTTATTATTATTACTATAATAATTATTATCGTAGCATCTTCTTCCATGGCTCAAATCCAAATAAAGGTACCCCAATAATTCGTGTGTACCAGGTCCAGTTGCAATAAGTTTTAGTTTCATACAGTCATAGCCATGCCGATTTTCTTGTTCTTTATCAGAATTCAGATTCTCACGTTTAAATGTTCTTGTTCGAACTTTGTTTTTCCCAAGTAAATAAAATATTGGGTTTTTCTTGAGTAGATCATACAGTCATATAGTTTCCGTGTTTTCTACTATTATGATTCATCTCTGATGATTATGAGATGAAAACTTGTATAGTCTATCTGTGTGTAGAGAAGAAGAATAATGAATAAAAAATTGTTGGGCTCTTAGTGTGTTTCCTGTAGGTCCTACAGCTCATGAAGGAAAGGATATTTCACCTGCTAGCATTTTTGGTACCCATATCTTTTTTGTCTGACCCTTCTTGCTGTGCATTATTTATTTATTTTTATTTTCTTTTACACTGAACACGTTATTTTTCTTACACGCTAGAAGACAGCACAAGATGACTAGTTATATTTATTTCACTCGCTAGCATTTTTGGTACCCATATGTAACATTCAATCCTGTTTTCTTTTTCATATTTTGAGATCATTTGAATATCCCGTTCTCTGTGCCGTATGATGGATTAATTATAGTTATTGTTTAATTTATTTTTATTTTTAACAATTATTTTTTATTTCCTTTTTATCTTTTAAGGGAGTATTTCTTAATATTTTCATTTTTTGGACTTGGAACCAGCACTTCTTTCTACCAATATTTTTTAAAGAAAGCACAGAATTTTACAATGAGTAAGAATCCTACCAATTACCTTTCCTGTGCTACATGTTATCCGGGATACTAATAACTTTGTTTCTTTTCCCGTTTTGAGATATTCCGTCTTATAATTGTGATTAACTGTGGTTGTTTCTCTTTACACATATCCGAATTTTATTTCAATAGATTTTTTAGTGTTATGCATCTACTTACTGTATATTTGTTTGTTCGTGCTATTTCATTTAATAAGACATCGATAAGAGTTGGATTACAAAGCCACGAGGTAGTGCAGAATATAGGGATGGTCTGAATAGATTTCTTGATTTTGCCTTTGTCAATGCATCATCGGATGGGATGATACATTGTCCATGTCCTTTGTGTGGGTTCCGGTTTTTCCAAACTAGAGAGGATGCCTAGGATCATCTTCTGATGAAACCCTTTCCCCCTAACTATACCTTTTGGTTACATCACGGTGAGAGGACCATAGATGAGAGCTCTAGAGATACAGAAACTTTAGAACCCACTGGAAACTCAGGAAATCAAATGCTTGACATGGTCCACGAGGCCTTCAACATTCCGGGACTGCAGGGTGATAATGAAAACATGATGGATGAAGTGGTCGGAGATGGTGCGGAAGGGTTGCCGAACTTATCTGACGAGCCTAACTGCGAGGCTCGTGCCTTTCAAGAATTGCTTGAGGAGGGCGAGCAAAGATTATATCCAGGATGCTCAAGATTCTCGAAGCTGTCTTTCTTGGTGAGACTTTACCATATAAAGTGCATGTGCAGAGTTAGCAACAAGGCTTTCGGATTGATTCTGGAGCTATTGGGGGATGCCTTTGAGCATGCAAGGGTTCCGAAGACCTTGCACGATGCTAAGACGATCATAAGGAAGCTCGATATTGAGTACAAGAAGATAGATGTATGTCCAAATGACTGCATGCTATATACGGGTTCCGACCATGACCTCTCCAGATGCAAAAGGTGTGGAGCATCCAGGTGGAAGCAAAAGACCAGGAAGAATTCCATTGTAAAGATCAACGCCGTTGTCAAGAAGAATGGAAAACCTCAGGCGGCAAAAGTTCTTCGTTATTTTCCTCTGATTCCACGGTTGCAAAGATTATTCATGTCTAGCAAGACAACCATGGACATGTTGTGGCACAAGAGAGGAACCAACTCTGACGGTTACCTGAGGCATCCCAGGGATGGCGAGGGTTGGAAGTCATTTGACAGGAGATACACTGACTTCTCTGGCGATCCGCGCAATGTTCGCCTAGCCTTGGCCAGTGATGGCTTTAACCCTTATGGAAACCTCAGTTCAAAGTACTCAATATGGCCAGTGATTCTTATTCCGTACAACCTACCCCCATGGATTTGCATGAAACAAACCAACTTCATTCTCTCTATGATAATTCCCGGTCCTAAAATGCCTGGTAATGACATAGATGTCTACCTACAGCCCCTGATCGATGAGCTCAAGCTGCTGTGGGCCGGTGTCGATACGTACGACGCCAGTGAGAAGAAAACATTCAAGATGCGAGCTGCACTGATGTGGACTATCAGTGATTTTCCTGGCTTGGGCAATTTATCTGGTTGGAATACTTACGGCGGGAGAGCTTGCCCCACGTGCAATTTGGATGCCGAGACTAGGCGACTCACCTTCAGTCAGAAATGGTGTTATATGGGTCATCGTCGCTTTTTGAATCGCGATCACAGATATAGACAGGATCGGAGTAGATTTGATGGCAAGGTAGAGGATAGATCCCCACCTACCAAATTGACTGGTAGGGATGTCTTGAGACAATTGGAGGGTGTTCCCGTCTCACAAGGCAAGGTGCAAGCGATGGGCGGTGAAAGAAGGCGCGGACAGCAGACAATGGTCCAAGACGAGTCTCCCTGGAAAAAGAGGAGTGTATTCTTTGATCTGCCGTACTGGGAGAACAACGAATTACGTCACAATCTTGACGTGATGCACATAGAGAAGAATGTACGCGACAACATTGTTTTCACCATGTTGAACGAAAGCGGTAAGTCCAAAGACCACCTAAAAGCTCGAAAAGATCTCCAATTGATGGGCATCCAGCAGGATATGTGGCCAATTGAAGGTGGAAAGTATCCTGCTGCAGTCTTTACCATGCGGAATCCAGAGAAGGATCTCTTTCTTAGGACAATCAAGAATGTGGTATTTCCAGACGGGTACTCTAGCAACATCTCTCGCTGTGTTGATTTAAAACAGCGCAAGTTATTCGGCTTGAAGAGTCATGACTGCCATATCCTAATGGAACATCTACTTCCAATTGTGTCAAAACACGTGTTGCCCACCCCAGTGTCTGCCGTCGTGGCTGAGTTATCAGCCTTTTTCCGACTAATATGCAGTAAATCCATTGATCCTCAACAACTTCCTCTCCTTCAGGATCATGTGGTCCATACTTTGTGCCACATGGAGATGATATTTCCACCTTCCTTCTTCACAGTTATGGTTCATCTAACGGTGCATTTGGTCGAGGAGATCCGTATTGGTGGCCCAGTGCATTACCGATGGATGCACCCAATTGAGAGGTAAAGATCTACTTAAGCTTTCTCGACCTCTATAACTAGGATAGTTGTCACCTATTAATTTATGTTATTTACTCGAAGGTACCTAGGTCGTCTCAAGCAGTACGTGCGTAACAGGGCACAACCAGAAGGATCGATTGCAGAGGGCTACTTATTCGAGGAGATTCTCACGTTCTGTTCAAGATACTTAGATAATGTCGAGACTAGGATCAACCGACCGACGCGCGTTGACGTCTGACCGAGCGATGCTCCAGAGAGCGAGATTGCCGACATGTTCCCAGAGGTTGGAAAGTCGGTCGGGGCAGCTTCATATTTTACTCTAACAGCAACCGAACAGCTTCAAGCACATCGTCATGTACTGGTGAATTGCAGTGCTGTAGAGAAATTCTTGGAGTAAGTACAACAGCCTAAGTTCTAAAATTATACAGTTAGCCAATTTGGGTATTGATAGAAATGAACTTGAACAAACTTTGTCTATGCATAGTGAGTACAGAGCCTTCACAAAGAGAAAACTGCGAGGTAAAACAAGGTTACAGTCTCACATAGATACTGTTGTGCACAGAGGATTTTCGAACTGGTTCAGGCATAAGGTAATCTATAATATCTCAGGTTCCTACAACCCTTTGATGCCTTCTTGTCTCTAATGGTTCAATGTCAGGTCCCATTTGGAAGCACAGATCATTCGAACGAGTTACAGTGGCTCGCCTGCGGTCCCCGTGCTCAGGCCAGTCGCTATCAGTCTTACAACGTCAATGGATTTAAATTCAGGACCATGTCGAGGGAGGAAGGGATGAAAACACAGAATAGTGGGGTCTATGTCACTTCGGATACTAGAAGTTATGCAAGTAAACGGGATGCCAATGTTGCTGTTGGCGGTGTCTCGTATTACGGGAGATTAGTAGACATCATCGAGCTAAATTACAGCGGTCAATTCACTGTAGTATTGTTCAAGTGCCTTTGGGCGGACACTACGTCGGGCAGAGGCATCCGGCAAGACGTTTTGGGCCACACCTGTGTCAATTTTGCCAATCTTATCCACACCGGTGATCGAGAAGACGATGAGCCGTATATCTTGGCATCTAAGGCACGTCTTGTGTTCTACGTGGAGGATGAGGTGGAGAACGGATGGAGTGTAGTGGTCTATGTGAAGCCAAGAGATTTGTTTGACATGGGCGAAGATTATGAACATTGTGAGGTCGACCTTCATCCACAGTCCTGTATGAGTAGCCTCCCTGAATTTGATGTCGAAGGCCTGCGGTTGACGAGAGACGGTGATTTAGAAGAGTCCACCATCGAAAGGGTTGAAGATTGTGAAGAGGCCGCCGAATCCTAAAATACTGTTCTCCATCATGCATGTAGTTCATATTTCAGTAGATTGTATTTTAGTCATATTCTCCGACAATAGGTTGATTTGATTGAGTTATTTTAGATTTTTCAAAACGCATTGTCTCATATAAAGCTCTTTTATTTATCTGGGTTTTGACAACGCTGTTTTCTATCCTTTAAGACTTCCTACAGTCACATTTTTATATTGTCGTTGTACATTCTTTCTATTTTTGGATTCTTATCAGGGAAATTGGAGAGCAGAGACTTCTTTCTCATTACCAGAAGCCATTGGTTCGCAGAGAAGATGATAGAAGCGTCTCCGTTCTCTTCGTTGGACCACGCAACGTCCTTTGCAAGGCAATTGTGGTTCAAAGAGTCCCGCATACAATCATGGTTGGATGCGTTCTCTGGACAAAGTCACCTTTTTCGAGCCATTAGTTATGCACCTGGTTCAATGATGAGGGTTTGTTTGCCGCTGCACAGTTTAATTTTTTAAACCATTTTCTTACTTGTCAAAAGAAACCATATTCATGTGGTTATTCTAAAATTTTAGGAAATGCTTCATTGGGACCGAAAGTACCGGGCTAAATTTGGGTTTGAGTTTATAACAAGTACGGAAAAGTGGTGCTCACAGGAAATACTTGACAAGGTGAAGGTAAATATTCATGTTTTACCATCCTTTGCCTTGGCATGATGTGCGCTGGCTCAATTTGGGTTTCACGTTCTACTTATTGCTCAATATTTTACTTTTGGAAAATGAAATTTACTTTTTTTCATAGCTGCAATACTTATACATTAATTATGCTTGTTTGTGCAGTCATGCTATGAGAACTCTCTTGTCGTTGAACTGGATATTGCAGCACAGGAGGAATTTAAACTCATAGCAGTCGGCCTTGAGCAACTATGGGATAGTAAGAAAGACTCGGATTTTGTACTGTTTATATGATTTGTTTATGTCTAATCCACTATAAGCTTGACAAATCTTATATAGAATTATTTAATTAACCCATACATGAATGCAGACTTATATATATATCATCACTCTACCTTATCTCATGTACATATAAGATTTTATATTTTTTATATTAATTCTAAAGACTCGGCCTAGTTGAATTGCATAGACTCTCCATCCCAATTTGGAGCGTATTTGAAGTAGGGGTCACCCCTTGGCTTCACTAATTATAATCCCAATGTTGTCTGATTAAAGAAGTTATTGACTCTAAATGTTAAGCCATACTGATTAGTCAATTCACACACTAGTTCCTCCTAATCCGGGCTTGTTTGGCTACCTTGCACCTCTCAGGAATGTCTCGAGACAATGTACAAAAGGAATCTGAATACCCGGTGGAGGTGGTTCCAGATTCGTTGGAAGGAGAGAATGTTGTCTCCTCCGAGATCTCTGAGGGTGAAGATTCTGCTGAACGTAAGGGTTCGATGCTGTCCTACGACCTCAATAGAACGCCCGAAGAGAATGAATATCCCTATAGTGGAATATCTCCCGAGGAGAAGAATGCGTGGCACTTGGCTACGTGGGCAACAAGATACTTGAATCCTTGAGGGAAAAACTTTGGTTTAGGTGAAGGACTTAGAGTCAGGTTGCATATGATAGCGGAGACAATACTATGCTATATTCATTAAGGAGAAAATAATTTTATAACTATTTTATCATGGCACTCTCCCATATTTAATTTTTTATCTAGTTCTTGTTTTAAAGATTGTACTACTTAGCTAATTTACTATACATGCACTATAATAATTCGATGAAGTTTGGATGAATCATTGCTAATAAGTATGTTAGTAATACTTATCAGATATATACTTATTAAACTTGCTAACAACAATTGAGGCTTTCTTTGTGCAAATATTATATGGACAATATAAATCTAACATACACTTGTCAGGTTTCGTATAAATATATTAAAATACCCAGACTTTGTCCATTGTTATCATTTTAGCCAATTTTTTTATGTTCAATAATTCTAGTGTTGATTTTGGGTTATTTTATATATAAGTTGTTACTGCTTCTAGATATATTTCTATGTTAACAATAAAACCCAGGAGTTAGCCTAAATAACAATTTATAATTTCGACAGAAAAACTCCACAGGAACATTTCAACCACAATTATTTGAATCAAAATATTCTTCTAGACAGATCCACAAAGTTTTGATCTCAGCAAACACAGCCATAACCAGTGGACCAAGTTTGAGTTCTTCTTTGGTGGTGTTGCCTGTTTCAATGAAATTTGAATTCTTATAGAAATGGACAAAGGAAATGTTGTTGCTTACCCATAGAAGTGCTTGTTTTGTACTCAAAATTGGTGAAGCTAAAATATTCATGATACATACAAAAACAACAATAAAACATGCATAGAGAGAGCAGCGGAATACGGGGAGAAAGATAGATAGATAGATAGATCGATAGGTATGGAGCTTTGGTTTGCCTTAACAGCACGGGCACCTCAAAGTGACTCGTATTTGGAGAATTGGACAGTCCTTGTATTTATATTTTGGTCAACATTATGATATTAATTTTCAGATAATTTATTTATCTAATTATGTATGAAACATGGTAATTATAGTTATGCAGTAATACAAGTATGAACTTTGTCTATTAGATAGGGATGCTATATTAATTGGTCCAATAAGAAGACATTTTTTATATATTCGATATGGGAATAATATCCCCTTTTTAATAGTAATAGAGGTCACTATAATTTACTTTTATGTGGAAATCATATCTTGGAAAATATGTGATAACTAATTTTTGTTTCAGATATAGAAAACCCCTATATTATCATTCCTATGTTTATATACACTTTAACACTCCCCGATACTTGTACTTAAGGCGGTGTGCAGGTGTGAATTAATAATGACACGCCTTTGTTACACATGGCTGTTTTTATTATTATCCTATTATTATTATTATTATTATTATTATTATTATTATTATTATAAAAGACCAAAAGAGTGGGAACCCAAAATTTCACACTAACAGATTGCTAAACCCAAATCCTTATTCTCCCTTGCGAGACTCCATTTGAACCTACCTCCAGCGGTGTCTCACACAGTCCCACGCCCCCTCCTGACGAAGGCCTGAAACCTATTGCTTCTCTCGTCTATTGCAATCATTCCACTTCAAAGGACTGCACTCCCGTCTTCTCGTCTGCGGTAAGGGTTCCTCCTCCCATTATTTCTTGTGTTCTTATTTTAACTGAAGCAAGAGTTTACCTGGACATGGCAACATGCATGGCTGATATAATTTGCTCATAAATGACCCGGGGGTATAGTTTATAAACCTGCATTGTCACCGGAGCATGTTGCTAAAAATGCCTCTGTTATTGGAAACCTCGTAATTCTGCAGATTTCATAGAAATAAAAATAACAGGGATTATAAAACAAGTATTGAGTCTCATGAGCTGCTTGAGATTATGAAATCCGATATAACAAATATGGACCATGACTATTTTTATTCCTTTTTGTGTTCTTGTTGGTGTCAGGATTTTAAGATGGCCCGAAAAGGTCGATTCACAAAAAAATCAAAGTTTGGACCAGGGTTTCAGCAACCTCAAAGGGGAGTGAATGCCACTTCAGACTCCCACCATGATGGCTCTGAAATTCACCCGAACAGTGGGGATAGTGTCCCTGCAAGCGGTGATAGTGTCCCCGCTACTTCACGCCCTTTCCGTCCCCCGCGAAGTGAACCAAGGCCTGCTCTACAGATGAGCACACACAGTGTCCGGAACTCGCTGCCAGACCATCTAAACTTGGACGCTAATGCAGATGAGGAAACTCTTCTTGATGAAGAAGTTGACAACCTTCATGATGCTTCTGGAACTCAGATTCGCAGAGGACGCAAGACTACCGAATTTTGGGCGGTTAGGACCATGGGTATGGTATTTATTTATTTTTTCTTTCATCAACATAACTTAGGCTCCATCCATTATTAACTTACAATATACTCTAATTCGATCATTCCAAAATATATTATGTGGGCTATCAAAATATTTTAAAAGAATTCTTAATTATTACCCTAATTTAATTATTGCCTTCCACATTTAAAATTAATTTTAAGTTTGTCATTGTACTTAGTTTTTTACAATAAAAGTCAAGCAGTTTTTGTTAAATTTTTTTCAAGTGCTACAATTCTGTACCTATTTAAACATGTTTTATGCTGGTCTGATCCATCATGCTTTCTTTGCTAGGCGCACAATAAGGTATTATGTTGAAATTATTATGTTATATAAAAAATTTCTGACATGCTGTTTACAACGTAAATGATATGTTTGGCTTATAGATTCTGACGGCACAATCAAACCGGCAAAACTAAGTGTGAGGGAGGCTATGAAACGGCCTAACGGTAGGAAGATCGTGCTTAGGTTCAACAATGCAAAGCAAGCTATTGGGGACGAAGCTGGAGTGTTGAGTGGCGTGCTTGGTCTACTGGGATCTGATTTTGGAAAATTTCCCATTTGTAGAACAAGTTGGCGTGAGATTACCACGAAAGACAAGGTCTATAACGAATGTGTCAAGGTAAAAGTTTATACGCTGGGTAAATTAAATTTGCTTATTTTTACAATTATTGATTATTATTATTATCTGTGTAGCAAATATTCCACTTTGATAAAGACATCGAAGGACTTATAAAGAAAAATATTTTGAAAAGTATGGGGAAGTCTTGGAAGGAAACAAGGCTGAGGTTGTATGACCGTTTTTATGAGCCAACATTCACGACTGAACAAAATCTTGAGAATTGGCTGCCGGGAATTGATCGAGAGCATTGGAGATGGTACCTTGACTATCGCGCCAAACCTGAGACGAAGGTAATATACTGTATCGTTGTTACACAAGAATACCAATTATGTTGCATTGAGTCCTTTTCTATCAGATTCTAATCGCCCTTTGTCTCGGATGGACCAATAGGAGAAGTGCAAAAAAAACGCGGTCAATCGATTAAAACAACAATATACTCACACTGGCGGCTCGAAAAGCTTCACACGACTGATGGAAGAAGAGGTACTCTACTTGTTTTATTTAGTTATTGAACTATCTCTATGATTTAATTTTCATTGATTTTGTGAAAAATTTCAATTCAAAAACTTTGTTGTTACAGTCGGAAGAACAAGGAAAGATAGTCGGTAGAGGGGAGTTGTGGATCAAGGTGCACAAGAAAAAGGATGACTCATATATCAATGATGAAGCGAGAGCAATTGGTGTAAGTACTACTCGTTAATTGCAGCCTATATTTTTGATAATTTTTTTAATTTATAACGACTAAGATATTTGAGAACTAATTTTAAAAAATTAGTGATCTTTCAAAAACGAATTTCATTATTAACTCAATCTTTTATTCAATGTCTGGCGGTATCCAATTATTTACATTACATATATCTAAAGTATTAAGGATATGAATAAGTGCAGACAATAGTTAGTTGGGCACACGTGCTTATTATTACCATGCATTACATCCATGTCAGGTTGAAATTAAATATCTTCGAAGCAAAAATATTTTGTGTGATTTATTAACTGGTGTACTTATAGTATATTTATAATTAAGGTGATCTCTTTACATTTCAATATTGAGAGCCGATGTGTTTGACTGGGTGTGCGAGGAGTTTTGGTGGATGTCACGGGAGTCTACCACCATATATGAGTCTGGTCTTTAGTTAATTAGTAGTCTTGCTTGAACAAATAAAATAATAATTTAACTAACTATATTAACTTAATCTACTAGAATTCTTATTACTATAGCCACTTTCTATTTTTCTACGTAGAACCTACGGAAACCACTGCTGCTTCTCTGATCCACTATCATTAGCTTTACTTTGCATTTCATTTACTATCAGAAATCAATTTTAATCTTTCGATTGTTTATTATTTTTGTTTTCATTAGCCTTTGGATTTTTTATTGATTGGGGATTATGTGTAATCCTAAATTTTTTTGCTGTTATATTTGTGTGTTTTTTATCATGATGTAAGTGATAAGTTAGTTGAGGAGATTGTTAATTTGTGTATGTAGGAAAGAATTGAGGAGATCGAGCAACAGGATGAGTCTTCTAGAATGTTGTCTCAGAATGATTCTATTGCTCAAGTTTTCGGAAAAGAGAAACCAGGTAGAGTACGTGGTGTGGGTTCTGGACCGACTCCTAGCCAACTCTTCGGTCCGAATTCACATGCATATGGCAACGGAGTCCAACAAGAGGAGACCCAGAGGAAGCTGCTTGAACTGCAGGCAGAGTTGGAAGGCGAGAAGTTGAAGAGAAAGGCGATGGAGGATGAGGCAGCATCAGATAAGAAAAAATTGAAGGCGATGGAGAGTGCTCTGATTTATCTGTTTCAACGGCAGGGTGAGGAGCTTCCCCCAGAAATTGCTGCAGGGATGAGTTTCGTGGAATGATAGAGTGAAAATAGAATATTAGGTTTGGAGTTATTTTGCATTGAAGCAAACATTTTATTGAATTAGACTGAGCAACTCTACAGAATAGATTTATTTACTTCGTATTTTGATGGATATATAACTTTGTTTTGCTTATATAGTCAATTTTGTTTTTGCTACAAGTTTAGCTTCTATTTTTGTTGAAAATACTCACTCTTAAAATAATAATAAATATAAAAAAATTAAAAAAATAATTCAATAATACTTTAAATAAATTGGGCGGGTTTTTTTGAATGACTGAAATTTCTTTTTTTTTTTCCCTTAAATTGGCGGCGGTTTTAAACCGCCTTTGTTTGGATTTAGAGATTGTAAAAATTTTTGGATTTGGCGGCGGTTTGCAACCGCCGGCAACATTGAGTGAAACTAGTGTCCTATTTAGCGGCAGTTTTAGACCGTCCTTAAACTGGTTTCAACTTGGGCATATCGTGATAACTTGCGGCGGTTCAAAAACCGCCGCTAATTATGAAGTAAACCGTGTCAGAGTCATTTGGCGGCGGTTTTATATTGTGTGCCGCAAAAAATTGATTTTGTGGCAGTTATATCGGCGGTTTGTAAAAACCGCCGCCAAACGCAATCCCGGCGCCCATATCCATGGCGATCACGTTAACCGCCGGCATCTGTTTTTGCGGCGGTTTAAAACCGCCGCTAATGAAGAAAAAAACCGCCGCCAATTCCCGCCTCTCTTGTAGTGAATTTGGAGTTAGGAAGAAACTTGTCAATCAACATACTTTATATCTTTCTCAGTTAGCTGAAAGAGTAAGTCAAATAGAACAAATTAAAAAAGAAAAATAAAATTTCAAAAAAGATTCTAAAAAAGTTGCATATGTTGATTGTTTTTCCAATAGTAGTGATTCAGATGAGAAAGAGGTTTATATTGCTGAATTGCGTGGGGGTCCTCCTTATGTATGCAAATCTTTGAAGCCTGTTAAAGGAAAAAAAATCTTCTTATTCTAAAGTTGAAAATAAGACTTATTCTTTTGATATTTCTAAGGCAGATCAAATATTTGAGGTTTTATTAAAAGATAAGTAGCTTGTTTTACCAGAAGGAAAAAATATGCCTTCAACTGATGAAATAAAGAATAAGAAATTTTGTAAGTTTCATCAGGTATTTTCACACACCACTAATAATTACGTCCGTTTCAGGGATTTAATACAAAATCCCATTGAAGAAGGAATGTTGAAGTTTGAGGATAAAACTACTATGAAGGTGGACACTGAATCATTTGCTGCTGACTCAAATTATGTTGAGCCATTCAATTTGTCAGTCAACATGGTAGAAGTTGATGCCACAATGGTTAGTGCTAAAGATAAAAATAATGACATGAGGATCTTTGAGCAAGACAAGAAGCCAGTTTATCCTCGTCCTGGTGAGGATCTGTTAGATTTTTTGTTGAGAATTAAAGAATCTGACAGCACCATCGCCATGTGCTCAAAGTGTAATGCTGTTTTTGACAAAGAAGCTGCAAAAGAGTTTGAAAAGTACAAAGTTGAAGAGAAAGAAAAGGCTGAGTTGAGAAAGAAGATTGCTGAAAAAGAAAATGAAACTAACGAGCTAAAGCGGAAGATAGCCGAGGGAAAATAAAAGTTGGGAAGTCAGGCTCCTTTGAACAAGTGTGTCAACAATACTGGGATACAACCCGTCAACCAGAAGATGAAGACTGTAGTCCTGATTGATGGAAAATCTGATGAATTTTCTCAAAAGATAAGAGTTCCTCCCACCAAAATTTCAAACAATAAATGGGTCCAGAATGTGAGAATTGTGCAGAATCAACCTACTGCTTTTGCAAGAGAAAAAAACAAATGGGTGAAGTCTAGACCTTTTAAGCCCAGGTACTACGAGTCTCAGTTATGGAACATGAATCATGCACAAGACAGAGGTAGTATATATATTAAAAAAAATGTGCCTATTCCCTCAAAGCCAATTTATTCTTGTTATAATCCTAACATGCAGCAGGTTTCTAATTATTCTCCTTGGCCAAATTGTCAAAATATTCCAAAGTATTCTCCTTTTACAACTTTTGAGTAAAAAGAGAATATACCTGAGTATGTTCCTTTGGATCCATACAAGGGAAACGGGGTAGATTTTCCTCCTTTGCCAACCATGGCCAAGTCTACAGAAATAGACAATTCTTCTAATCACCCTAACTGCAATAAAAATGTAAAGAAGAATCTTGTTAGGAAGAAGGTAATGGTTGAAAACAAGGGAGAAAAGGATGAAGATTTAATTACTGATAATTTTGACACTGGTTTTGATGACAGCTTAGAAGCAATATTTGGTGTTAAGCAACCTATAGCCATGGTGTCAATACTGCCTGAGAAGTATAGTCAAGTCCAGGAAGTAGAGTTATTAGAAGATGATTGTTATGATGTCTTTTCTAAAAGCAAATGCTTATTGCTAGATGACAATATGTGTAGTGGAGGATTGTTTGAGAAGCCTACTGAAAATGATAAGGAACACTTGCATCCACTGCATATCAAGACTCGTGTTGATGGAAGGATAGTCAATAAGATTTTGGTTGACGGGGGAGCTGCTGTTAATCTCATGCCTGAAAGAGTGATGGGAAGGCTTGGAAAGACTAAAAAAGATCTTATTAAAAGTAGCATTGGGGTAACAGATTTTAATGGAAGGACTTCTTCTGTTAGAGGTATGGTTCTGCTGTCAATTGAGGAAGATGTGTCAAAAACTGCATTTAGGTGTCCAGGTGCTTTAGAAACTTTTGAATGGGTTGTGATGCCATTTGAGCTCAAAAATACTGGTGCAACTTATCAAAGGGCGATGAATAAAATTTTTCATGATTTTATTGAAAATTTTATGAAAATTTATGTTGACGATGTGGTTGTCAAATCAAATGCTAAAAAAGAGCATCTAGAAAATAAAAAAAGCATTTGAAAGAATGAGAAAGCATAAATTGAAAATGAATCCCTTAAAATGTGCTTTTGGTGTGAGTGCAGAAAATTTTCTTGGTTTCTTGGTGCAGAAAAAAGGAATTAAAATTGACAAAAATAAGGCAAAAGCTATCCTAGAGACTCCTCCCCCAGCAAACAAAAAGCAACTGCAAGCATTTTTAGGGAAGGTTAATTACCTCAGAAGGTTCATTTCTAATCTGTCAAGAAAAACCAAGGTCTTTGAGCCTCTGATCAAGTTGAAAAAAGAGGAAGAGTTCCAATAGAAAACAGAGCATCAAAAAGCTTTTGACAACATCAAGCAGTATTTGACTAATCCTCCTATTATGACACCTCCAAGGCACGGAGCACCCCTAAAACTTTACATGTCAGCTTCTGAAGTAACAATTGGTGGAATGCTCGCTCAAGAAGATGAGAATGGCAATGAAAGAATGATTTATTACCTATGTCGTGTGCTAAATGATGTGGAGAGCCGTTATTCTCTAATTGAGAAACTTTGTTTAGCTTTATATTTTTCTTGTTTAAAACTTAAGTACTATTTAATTCCTAGGAATGTTTATGTAATTTCTAAGTTTGATGTTCTTAAATATATGTTGTCTTCTCCAATATTACATGGTAGACTAGGAAAATGGATGTTGGCCTTAACGGAATTTTCTTTACATTTTGTTCCTGCAAGAGCTGTTAAGGGTCAGGTTCTAGTTGATTTCCTAGTTGACCATCCTTGTATTGACATTGATGAGAGTTTACTGGGTTTCGTTAGTTTGGTTCCTTGGAAATTATATTTTGACGGTTTATGCCATAAGGGTGGTGTTGGTATAGGAATTTTAATTATTTCTCCAAGCAGCGAGCCAAGTAAATTCTTCTTTGAATTGAATTATTCATGTTCCAACAATGAGGCAGAGTATGAAGCATTAATAATGGGACTGGAATTATTATTAGAAAGAGGAGTTAAAAATGTAGAAATTTTTTGAGATTCACAGTTTGTAGTCCGTCAAGTATTACTTGAGTATAGGTGTGTTACTGAAAATTTAAGAAAGTATTTTAATGTGGCTACAAAGTTATTGAGCAAGTTTGACAATGTCATTTTAAGGCATGTTCCAAGGGAGTTAAATCAAGAAGCGAATGAATTAGCTCAAATTGCTTCAAGATATAAGATCAAGCCCTCAACACTAGAAAAATTGGTGAGGACAAAGGACATATTTATGCCTTTGAGAGAAAGAGAAGTGTTGTCATTAGAAAAACTAGACCTAAAAGATTGGAGAGTACCAATTATGGAATATTTAGAAAATTCAAGTCTTAGTGTCGATAGAAAACTTAAATATAGGGCTCAAAGTTATGTTCTAATGAATAATGTCTTGTTTAAGAAATCTATTGATGGAAACCTCTTGACATGTTTGGGAGAAAAAGAAGCGTGTTTGGCTCTTGCTGAAGTACACGAGGAAATCTGTGGTGCCCATCAGTCGGGGAAAAAAATGAAATGGGTGATAAATAGGAGAAGATTGTATTGACCAACTATTCAAAGAGATTGTATAAATTATGCTAGGACCTGTGAAGAATGCCAAAAACATGGAAGTCTTCAACATATTCCATCGTCAGAATTGCATGTTATAATTAAGCCATGGCCATTTAGAGGTTGGACTTTAGATCTGATCGAACAGATTCACCCACCTTCTTCTAAAGGTCATAAGTTCATTTTGGTTGGTGTTGATTATTTTTCTAAATGGGTAGAGGCTATTCCTTTAAGGGAGGTGACTGATGAGCGGATAATTTATACGCTTTTTGGCATTATTTTTAGTATGTTTTTAGTATGATCTAGTTAGTTTTTAGTATATTTTTATTAGTTTTTAGTTAAAATTCACTTTTCTGGACTTTACTATGAGTTTGTATGTTTTTCTGTGATTTCAGGTATTTTCTGGCTGAAATTGAGGGACCTGAGCAAAAATCTTATCCAGAGACTGAAAAGGACTGCAGATGCTGTTGGATTCTGACCTCCCTGCACTCGAAGTGGATTTTCTGGAGCTAAAGAAGCCCAATTGGCGCGCTCTCAACGGCGTTGAAAAGTAGACATCCTGGGCTTTCCAGCAATATATGATAGTCCATACTTTGCCCAAGATTTGATGGCCCAAACCGGCGTTCAAAGTCACCCTCAGAATTCCCAGCGTTAAACGCCGGAACTGGCACCTAAATGGGAGTTAAACGCCCAAACTGGCATAAAAGCTGGCGTTTAACTCCAAGAAGAGTCTCTACACGAAAAATGCTTCATTGCTCAGCCCAAGCACACACCAAGTGGGCCCGGAAGTGGATTTTTATGTCATTTACTCATCTTTGTAATTCTTAAGCTACTAGTTCCCTATAAGTAGGACCTTTTACTATTGTATTTTTCGTCTTTGGACATCTAGTTCTTAGATCAGATCTTGGTTCTTCTGGTTTCCTCTCTGGGACCGAAACCAATGATCACTCTTGTTCTTATGTATTTTCAACGGTGGAGTTTCTACACACCATAGATTAAGGTGTGGAGCTCTGCTGTACCTCGAGTATTAATGCAATTACTATTGTTCTTCTATTCAATTCCGCTTGTTCTTTGTCCAAGATATCACTTGTTCTTCAACTTGATGAATGTGATGATCCGTGACACTCGTCATCATTCTCACTTATGAACAAAGTGACTGACAACCACTCTTGTTCTACAAGCATACGAGGCTCTAGTGAATATCTCTTGGATTCTTTAACCGGAATCTTCGTGGTATAGGCGAGAACTGATGGCGGCATTCAAGAGAATCCGGAAGGTCTAACCTTGTCTGTGGTATTCTGAGTAGGATTCAATGATTGAATGACTGTGACGTGCTTCAAACTCCTAGCAGGCGGGGCGTTAGTGACAGACGCAAAAGAATAGCTGGATTCTATTCCGGCCTGACCGAGAACCGACAGCTGATTAGCCATATGCTGTGACAGAGCATAGGAACATTTTCACTGAGAGGATGGGAGGTAGCCACTGACAACGGTGAAACCCTTGCATAAGCTTGCCATGGAAAGGAGTAAGAAGGATTGGATGAAGACAGTAGGAAAGCAGAGAGACGGAAGGGAAGGCATCTTCATACACTTATCTGAAGCTCTCACCAATGATATACATAAGTATCTCTATCTTTATCTTTATGCTTTATTCATCATCTATACCCATTTGAGTCTGCCTGACTGAGATTTACAGGGTGACCATAGCTTGCTTCATACCAACAATCTCCGTGGGATCAACCCTTACTCGCGTAAGGTTTATTACTTGGACGACCCAGTGCACTTGCTGGTTAGTTGTGCGGAGTTGTGTTTATGCCATGGTATTGAGCACCAAGTCTTTGGAGCCATTACCGGGGATTGTTCTGTGTAAAAGTAGCGATCACAATTTCGTGCACCAGTGACTCACAATGAAATAATTGATTTTATTGAGGAGCATATCGTGCATAGATTTGGGATTCCTCAGTCTATTACCACTGATCAAGGAACCATGTTTATTGGAAAAAAAAGTCATGGAATATGCAAAGTCTAGGGATATAAAAATGCTTTCTTCTACACCGTATTATGCCCAAGCCAATGGACAAGTGGAGGCAGCGAATAAAATTTTGATTGCATTAATTAAAAAACACATTGGAAGGCAGCCAAGAAATTGGCACCAAACTCTCAGTCAAGTTCTTTGGACTTACCAAAATTCTCCAAGAGGTTCTACTGGAAACACCCCGTATAAGCTAGTTTATGGTCATGATGCGGTATTGCCAATTGATATTAATCTGCAAAGTATAAGGGTGGCTAAACAAGATGAGATACCAGTAGTAGATTATTGGAATTCTTTATATGATGAGCTCAATAAACTAGATGACGAAAGGTTGAGAGCTTTAGAGCGGGTGATTCGACAAAAATAGATCATGTCAAAATCATACAACCGCCGTCTTAAAGCAAATATATTTGCAGTTGGATATTTAGTGTGGAAAACAATTTTGCCTATAGAAAAAAATTCAAAAACTTACGGTAAGTGGTCTCCAACTTGGGAAGGACCTTATGGAGTTGACAAGGTTTATTCTAGAAATGCCTATAAGATTATTGAAGTCGAATCAGGAAGAAGAATTCCTTCAATAAATGGCAAATATCTAAAAGTATATAGGCCAGGCATACGTGAGATAAACATTCCACACGTTTAAAGACACGAGAATATCCAGTCGAAGTGTCAAAGGAAGAAAAATAAAGAACTAACTAATATTTGCAATTCAGTTTGTAAAAGCTAATATGTCCTTGTGATTTTTCTGAATTGCAAATTCCATTGATAGTGTAAAGCATTAAGATTATGAGACAAATATGTATCTAAAGCATTATTTTAAAATAAGAATCAATATAGAAAATAACTTATCATTTTGTGAGTGCAGTATAGTACATGCCAACATATAGAACTAAAAGTTTATTGAATAAACCTATTTGAAGCTAGAGGCATGTCAATAAATGCACATTTGATTTAATTTGACAGCACTTGAGGCAAATGCACACAAGAGGCATGCACTAGTGCAGCCTGACATGAACAGATATGGTGGTCATCCCAAATAAAATATAAAAGAGGTTACTGTGATATTAATAATTGGTTTAGTGTGAAGTAATGTAATAACTTCCCAAAAGATAGCAAGTGTCCACTCTCCAAAATAAGGATAGAGTGCATACAAAAGCAAGTAATAAACAAAACTCTAAAAGTTAAAAAAAGTGAAGATTGCAGGGACACATTAAAATCACAAAGGTTCACACAAGAAATACACGACTAAGTTTCAAAGATCTCCTTCAAGCGAGTAACTTCAATTTGGAGAGTGGTTTAGAAGTTCCTGGCTAGTTTGGCAGCTTCCTATGAGGAGAGCATCTTCTCTTCAAGTGACTGTAAGGCTGCATTGCTACTGTCAAGCATGCTACTTGCTTTGGCAAATTGAGCCTCATTCTTTATCAAAGCAGCATCCAGCCTATTTTTTACTCATCTCTTGACAATTAGCTGTTGTTCCAAGTCTCGAATCTCCTCAGATAGCTCATGAGCTAAGGTAGCTTTTGCAATATGGGCATGTAAGGTAGCTTTGGCAGTTTCAAAAGAGGAGGTGTCTTGTTTTAACTTAGAAAGAACTTTAATTGATTGTTGATATGATGAGATAGCTGCTTGAGAATCCGAAAATTTGGCATAAAGGTCCTCATAAACCTTCTGCAAGTGAGCCAACAAAGGATCAATAGTCTCAGGATGTGGTGTAGTTGAAAAAGTTTAAAGAATATCAGAAAGCTGAGCCTTAAACTGCGGATTGGTAGCAAGTGTCAAAACAGGTTTGGATAGAATGACACTGAGTTGTTGGGCCAATGGAAGCAGGATAGAATTGTCGACAATCTTGTTTGTGGGAGGTGTAGTATGGGGCTGCTCTGTTGGAAGGTGACTTTGAATGGTGGAATAAGATTCATCTATGGCCTTCTGTGTATCCATGCTACATGCATATGCTTCATTTAAACTTTCTAAATCAGCCAATAAATCATTTACCACATTAGAGGTCTGAGCATGAATGAAAGTGATTGGTATTTGCTTTTCTAACCGCTCACTTGGGGGATTTCAGAATTTTGAAGCTAAACAAAAATGCAAAAGCAAGTGTCAACATAAATAAATAAAGAAGATAAAATGATAAGATACTAATAATCAGGCTAAATGACATGTTATACCTTATTGGCATTGACTTTAGGTATAGGCTTATCAGATGTGTCAGCCATCATATTTTCAGTATTAGGCACAATCAGAAAAATGATAGGAGTCATAGTGACCTAAAACAAGAAGTGAAATGAGGACAAAGGTAATTAACGAAAAAAAATCAGCATGAGAGATATCATCATCATATAATTTCTTTAAGATAATGTTATTTTGATATGGAGGATGTGAAAATATATAAAAATACCTGAGAAGCAAGTTGACCACTGGGGCTAAGAGCATAGACATTATCTTCTGAAGAGAACTTACTCACTGATTTATCACTTGACGAGGTGTTCTCGTTTTCCACTTCATTGTGCTAAGAGATTACCGGTCCATCAAGATTGTCATCGGATATATTTGATGTGTCATCCTCATCATCACTATTTGAAGATATTGACACTTCAATTGGTTCAAGTCTTCTTTTTACCCGGCGGCTTGAGTAATTAAAATTGAATTTCTTTTTCCTACAAGCCTACTAGAAGACTTTCTCAAAGGAGGATTTGCAGCAAGTGGAGTAGTTATTTTCTCTGTAATAATAAAAATAATAAAATAATTAAAACAGGTGCCATTGTGATATTCTTAGAAGGCATTATGCATGAAGAAAATAACATTAATAGCAATAGCACTAAGAGGACCATAATTTTTAAAATCAAAATGAACAAATGATTTAGTTGTAATTTCTCTTTTTGACGATTGGTGCTCTTCTCACTTGTTGCATTACAAGAACAATGGTCATCTTTTGACAACAAGTACTGAAAGTAACTTTAATGGAGGAGTAATAGTTTTTCCACTAAGAAAAGAATGAATACGTGGTCAATAGACAAGGTTTAAAAGGGAATAGGTAGAATCTATCTCTCTGCAAAGCATTATCTTTCTGAATGTGCAATAGATCTTCTAGTGAAGTAGCTTTGACATGCAAAGATTGTGGCCCTTGAAGATAGTAAGGAGATGGAATGGCTTGAGCTAACCCAAATTGCCTAGTAAACAGCATTTGGCATATAGAGCGCTGTTCTTAGGTAATCTTCACCCGAGAATCCAGCAAAAAATAATTGGGGAGTCAAGAACTGTGACCAAATAGTGATGCTTTCCTTTTCTGTAACCCTAGATGGGGTAAGAGGTTGCGTCAACCATTCCGGACCAGTTTGACAATTAGCAAAAGGAGTCAGATTGATGTTGTGGTCTTTCTCTGGCAAGTGATAGAAAGCACGAAAGAAGTGTTTCATCTTATCATGTGAGGCCATTAACTTCTCAAGAAAGACTAAGTTGAACAAACGGTGCCCGAAAATCACAGAATCTGTAGGACCTTTTTGGGTCGAACATGGTTGTAGCTCCGATTCAAAAATAGCGGACAACCACAATTGAAAAAACCAAACGGGACCGTTAACATTAGTGATTCTTTTCTTCTCCCTCATAAGGGTTGTGATACAATCTAGAGTGAGATATAGTCGAGCCAGTAATAATTTGGCTAAACACAGCCTCTTACCTTCAGCTAACATAATGGCCAATGGGAGATAAGTGATTTCAACTTGAATACTTCGGGCACAAAAAATAACGCCGCTCAACCAATAGAGAAGGAAGGCTATGTGCTCATTATCGGAAACAGGTTCTCCATCTTGACCTTTGTTATTAAGAATGAAGCTCTGGTAGGTAGTGGAAGAGATGTCAATGGCATACTCAACTCCTGTGGTTGACCTGGTAGTAGCTAAAATTTTTCCTCCCAAGGGAGGTAGGCCAGTTATTGCAGCTACATCCAAAAGAGTAGGAGTAATCATACCGTATGGGGTGGAAAACGTATGAGAAGTTTCATCCCAGAAATACAATGCACCTCACATTAGTCCTGAATTAATAGTGTAGGAATTTTTACTAAGCTGAATTAGGTCATATATCCCAATCTCTTTTTACAAGATCATCTTCTCAGTTTCAACCCTACCTAACCAAGCATGGTAACCTTCAATGTTGGTCTTTGAGGAATTTTTGAATAGCCTGTTGTTGGAGTCGAAGTATCCATTG